>NC_056735.1:1516174629-1516384629 GCF_019279795.1 Protopterus annectens | reverse complement strand
AAGCCGTATCAAAACTGCCTTTACACAGACACACCCCTCAGCCTGTCTAGACAGTCATAAAAAATAAAAAGTAGTGGCCAGGTTCGAACCCAGGATACTATACACCATAGTCAAGGTATTGAACCACTAAGCCATGACAGCAGTACTTATAAATGCAATAATAGCTAATATATAGGAATGAATACAAACTGGAGCATGACAATGCAGATTTACTGAAGTTGATACAATTCCAAAATGGCCAATCACAGATACGTGCAGGAAAAACAGACTATATAAGCCCCATAGGCGGGAATACACAGCATAAACGATTGTAGAACTGAACTGCAGGCAGAATGACAGGAGTAGGAGAGGGTAGTTGCTTTTGAGCACAGAGGTGGGGCGTTGAGGCGTCCAGGTACATGGTCTGGCTCCTAGTCCACAATCATGAGGCCCAACTCATGCAGGGCCAGGTAATGTGGGGAGCATACAGGGCTGAGGCGTGGGACCGGTTGGCTCATGATCTCACCAGTGCCATAGGGATTCCAAGGACTGGTGAGCAGGTCCGTCACCACCATGCAGACCTGAAGAGACACAAGCAGGACCAATTGAACCTTTGGATCCAGGAGGCCCGGCAAATGCCCAACACCCCACTACTGAGTAAGTTACATTTAATTATGTATGTAAGAAATTAAACTAGCTGATATTATGGAGATGTGTATTCCAATATTACTTCATTTATATTACAGCTGCAGGTGTCCGTTCTACAAACCACAGAGCCTATGGCAATAGGCTGGTGCGGTTGCTCCACCAGGCAGGTCAGTAATCCACTCCCAGTAACTGTAAAGAAATATAAAAGTATGACAGTCAGCAAAAGAGTGCAGTGTAGTCACTAAGGAATAAAATGTGCAAGTAACAGTGTGAAAGTGTTTGCAAGTATTGCTTGATTACAAAAGTGTGTTGCAGCCTGTAAGCCAAACAGAAAAATGAAAATGTCTGACATAAATTCTGAAATAAAAATGCCCCACCTGTAACAAAATAGTACACAACCTGCAGCAGGCTGAAAAGTATAGCTGCAGAAGATGATGAAATCACTTGTGAAATATATCCCTGTTGAAATACTGAAACATGACAGAAGTGAGACTGCTGGAAAGGATTGTAATAACTACAGGTAAAACATGTCAATAAAGCCTAGAAGTAAGTACCATCCTGACTAGTAAAATGAAAACAAGTGAGAGAGTGTGAGAAAGTGTCATGAATCCAGCAATACAGTAGTAATAACCCCTGAATAAAGTATACTGCAGTCAGTACAGAATGAAATGCATGTGAGAATCCAAACCAAACAGAGAAATCTGTTCAAAGTGTTGCTGCATCTGGAATGTGTATCCCAAAATCTGGATATGTTGCTCTCAGTCTGCAATATGCAGATAGTAAGATTGTCCGATATACCAAACATCCACACTTGTCTATAGCTATATAAAGCAGGTCACTGGCCAGTGTCAGTTTGATTGGAATATTATGAGTTTACAGACTGATGTCTGTGTGCCTCACCCTGAAGTGCAAAGATGGCACCCATGCAAAGGCCCTAGCTGAACTTCACTCCAACAGGAAGGCCTTCCAGCCCTTGAATTTTCAGGAAGTATGCAAAGCAAGATGAAATTACCTCCAATGGCTGTATGCATCAACCAGGAAGTCCTGATTTACTAAACAAAACAAAGGAATACTGATAACATCTGTGTGTGTTCAATAACCATATCTCCCTCCTTCAAAATGTTTTGTTGTCTACTGCTGGTCATACTGGATGAACTCTGGATCTCTAGGTAATATCTCCTGCCTGCCAGCTCAAAACCGCAGCTAAAATGTCATATAGCCCCACATATACCAAGACACAGACACAGTAGGCCAATGGTGGCTGAAAGAATCATACCATTTGCTACAGGGAGGAGCTCATTAGCAGCTTATTGCCTCAGTCATCTGTGCTATGTAATGATCTAAAACATACACACACACATACACACACACACACACACACACACACACACACACACACACACACACGCACACGCACACGCACACACACACACGCACACACACACACACACACACACACACACACACAGACACCTTCTATTATACTATCGCACTCTAATTCCAAACTTGCCATTACATGATGTACCTTACTAAGAGCCATTATGCGCATAATAAAAGTACTAAATATCCCACACTGATTAGGTGGCATCTAGAGTGTAAAGTATTTCTTCCCCTTTAGTTTGTGTCACCATCACCTAACCAGTGAAAAGCATGGCACTTCTGGTATCCAGACTTCTTGACAGAGTTAGCCCAGAAGAGCTTTTCTGTATTTAGGACTTAAAAGCTAAATGATTAATGTGGACTGACAAATGGACTGCTCAATGGAGAAAAGCCTCTCTCACTTCCAGTCATGGTGAGCTCATTTTATTTATTTATTTATTTATTTATTTATTTATTTATTTATTTGTTTTATTTAAGATGGTCTTGTGCAGCTTAGGTTCTGTTTCTAAGAGAACCATACAGAAGTATCTTAGAAAGACTAGGAAAGAGTCCTTTGGCCAATATATAGAGGACATTCACCACCTGCTGTTCTCGTGTAGTGTAGTGTAGTGTACATGGAGTGCATTTTAAGATCCACATCATACCTCTCATCTTCTCTGCTCAAGAATTCTGGACAAATCCAAAAGTAATGGGAAGACAAACACTTAAAATCAGGGACATTTTCAAATATTATTCTAATTCATTTTAAATGTTAATAGGGCAAAAAGTTTCACAGCAACTTGAATTTTCAGAAAAATAAGTAAAAACTCTAATGTCTGACATTACTGGGTGGCTGTAGTCCTCGGTGATTTATCAGGAAAGTCAAAGCTTCATGAAGGACACAGCAAACATATGAGGCAAAATTAGAGTTGTTCTACAAAATCAGGGAGAGTTCAGAGATGGTCCACATCCTGCTTCAGAGAGCTCAGCTCAGCTGAACAATGACAGGAAACAAAAGTTTCTTTTTTTAATAAACACTGTATTGTTTGCATAACGACTTCAGCATATTTGTATAGTAAGAAAGATGATCAAAAGCAGAAAATGCAAAAGCAAGAATTTCATGGAATGGAAATAGAATGTCTGATTCTGTAATAGATAATGGAAGTATCAGTCCACTCAACTTGAGAAGATGGGAAAGAAGTAATGCTGAACACTTGAAAAAAAGATAAGGGGCAGGATTCACAAAGCCTCCGTGTAAGAGTTATAACTCATGCACGGAGGTTGCAGTTAAACGGAGTGATGTCAGCATGCTCTGCATATTCATGAGAGCATGCTGAATCACACCTAAGGCTAACACGGTCCGTATAAGACAGTAGGGGGCGTGTCCGTAGGCCGAGCCCTGTAAGCGGACACGCCCCCAGAAGAGTAAAAGTGCCCAAAGTAAACACCCACGCCAGAGTCCATGGAAATGTGAATAAACACAACACAACACATGTCCCCACAGACTACGAACATAAAATATACAAATGAACATTACATAACTTTTTTTAAATTGTAAAGATGTTTAACCGTAAGTGCGCTCGTTTGCGCGGGCGTGCCCATAGCACAGCCACAGTTAGCAGTCAGTGGGAAAGCATATAAGAACTAAATATGCAAAGTAAGCCAAGAAGCAATAGCGCAGTGGTAGAGATGTTGGCTGAAGAGCAGGCATTCATGGTTCGAGCCCCCACAACACCAATTTTTATTTGTAGCAAAATAAGCAGGAAACAAGTCCCTGACAAATATGTACACATAAAATCACATTTTTTGTAAAATGTAATGAAATAGCCCATTTATATTGAAGAAATGTGAGGTAACAAAACAATAAAAAATGCCAGATGTGCCCATAGCTGAGCTACAGTTTAACAGGGTGAGTGCATCTGCCCGTAGGTGAGCAGTGGTTTAACTAGTGCAAAATGAGTGCCCATAGCTGAGTAGTGGTTTAATATGCTAAATCTATGTGCCCCTAACTGAGCTGAGCGTAATATGCATGCTGATAGCCAAATGAGGCTTAAACCAGCGTACCCCATTTGCGCTGACGCAAACAAGCTAACTGATGGGCAACGTTGAGCAAGCCGTATCAAAACTGCCTTTACACAGACACACCCCTCAGCCTGTCTAGACAGTCATAAAAAATAAAAAGTAGCAGCCAGGTTCGAACCCAGGATACTATACACCATAGTCAAGGTATTGAACCACTAAGCCATGACAGCAGTACTTATAAATGCAATAATAGCTAATATATAGGAATGAATACAAACTGGAGCATGACAATGCAGATTTACTGAAGTTGATACAATTCCAAAATGGCCAATCACAGATACGTGCAGGAAAAACAGACTATATAAGCCCCATAGGCGGGAATACACAGCATAAAAGATTGTAGAACTGAACTGCAGGCAGAATGTCAGGAGTAGGAGAGGGTAGTTGCTTTTGAGCACAGAGGTGGGGCGTTGAGGCGTCCAGGTACATGGTCTGGCTCCTAGTCCACAATCATGAGGCCCAACTCATGCAGGGCCAGGTAATGTGGGGAGCATACAGGGCTGAGGCGTGGGACCGGTTGGCTCATGATCTCACCAGTGCCATAGGGATTCCAAGGACTGGTGAGCAGGTCCGTCACCACCATGTGGACCTGAAGAGACACAAGCAGGACCAATTGAACCTTTGGATTCAGGAGGCCCGGCAAATGCCCAACACCCCACTACTGAGTAAGTTACATTTAATTATGTATGTAAGAAATTAAACTAGCTGATATTATGGAGATGTGTATTCCAATATTACTTCATTTATATTACAGCTGCAGATGTCCGTTCTACAAACCACAGAGCCTATGGCAATAGGCTGGTGCGGTTGCTCCACCAGGCAGGTCAGTAATCCACTCCCAGTAACTGTAAAGAAATATAAAAGTATGACAGTCAGCAAAAGAGTGCAGTGTAGTCACTAAGGAATAAAATGTGCAAGTAACAGTGTGAAAGTGTTTGCAAGTATTGCTTGATTACAAAAGTGTGTTGCAGCCTGTAAGCCAAACAGAAAAATGAAAATGTCTGACATAAATTCTGAAATAAAAATGCCCCACCTGTAAGAAAATAGTACACAACCTGCAGCAGGCTGAAAAGTATAGCTGCAGAAGATGATGAAATCACTTGTGAAATATATCCCTGTTGAAATACTGAAACATGACAGAAGTGAGACTGCTGGAAAGGATTGTAATAACTACAGGTAAAACATGTCAATAAAGCCTAGAAGTAAGTACCATCCTGACTAGTAAAATGAAAACAAGTGAGAGAGTGTGAGAAAGTGTCATGAATCCAGCAATACAGTAGTAATAACCCCTGAATAAAGTATACTGCAGTCAGTACAGAATGAAATGCATGTGAGAATCCAAACCAAACAGAGAAATCTGTTCAAAGTGTTGCTGCATCTGGAATGTGTATCCCAAAATCTGGATATGTTGCTCTCAGTCTGCAATATGCAGATAGTAAGATTGTCCGATATACCAAACATCCACACTTGTCTATAGCTATATAAAGCAAATGTAGCAGGATGATGTAGCTGAACAAAGCTAGATATGAATGTGTATGAAGAACAATAAAATGTATATTGATGTTGCAGTAACAGTCCTATCACCAAGTTGAAGTAGTTATCATATTGGAAACCGTAGTTAGAACAGTAGTGTGTATATATGTGCAGCTATTAGAAATGTGCAGCATATGTATTGGTATTTGAAGGTGTTAATATTATTTTCTTCACCCCACCCTATAACCACTTATAACCCATTCCACGTGAAAATGGTATGTGCAATCACAATTAACACCCCTGGACATTTGTCCTGTTGGGTCATTTATATTTGCATGTCTGTTGATGCATCTGCCCTGTTCATACATCCAAACCTGATGGCCTGTTGCCATCAATCAACCCTGCATGTTGTTGGACTGTGTATTGCTGTTCAAATTATGCATGTGTTATGCTCGCTGTTCAATGGTGTGAATATCTGGGTGTTTGGTTAATGGGAATACTAATGCATGCTGTTACAACTAATTGTGAATGGTATTATATGTCACTAACCCAAACTGTCATGACATAATGCAAAACATAGGACGACAGGGAAGGTGGGTTCCAGCGACCCACCTCTCCCACCTCAGCTAGCGAGTGCACCTGGCACTAGTGCCCAGTCTGGACCCTCCTCCAGTGGCCCTGTGCCACCTGCGGGTGGAAGCACCGCAGGGGATGGGGCTCACCCCCCCCTCTGCAAGTGTGGCCGGAGGAGAACCACCACTCACCCTCCGTAGCGTCCGAACTGTGGTGCATAGGGAGATTCGGGACTCTGTTCTCGAACCCCTATGCCAGCTTGAGGCACAGGTGGCACAACTTACAGGCATGCCTGTTGCCCGGCCTACACAGCCCCCAGCACAGCCCCATCCTGGGCAGTGAAGGAACAGTGGCAACTGCCTATGGGTGGGGATATCAGTTCCATTGTTGCCATCTGTGGGCTCATGGGATCTGGATATCCAAACCTCCGTCCCCGTCAATTGTGTAACCCCCCCACACGTGTCATATACCGCCCCTGTATGCATCTTGTTTATCTTGTCTGTTTACCTACCCAACCTACCTCCCCAGCTGTACTGACTTCCTTCACCTGACATACCACTCTCACCTGAAAAAAAAAAAAAAAAAAAAAAAGGGCACTCTGTACCCACAAAAAATTATGCCCCATACATAGCTGCCCATTCCACACACATGTCTGCTGGACATGGAAACTATCAATTGCAATTGGCTGTACAACAAGTATTATTGTTGTCCTGACACCTCTCTCAGGGGTGGAAGGTTTCAAATGTCACACCAAATTACATACATATGCACAGCTGTTGCTGACGAAGAAATGGGCATCTATGGGCCTTACCTACATCCCTCCTGCAAATCCCAAGCTTGTTTCCCTACTGTCTTACCCTCTTTGTGACCCCTTTTTCACCACTTTCCTGTCTCCCCATTTTCAATTCTTTCAAAGAAAATAGCGCGGGTGTGCGCCAGAGTAAGCACTGTTAAGCGGTTGTAAGCGGGTGTGCGCGGGTGTGCGCGGAGCTAACTGCCAGTGCGCATGCGTGAGCTCCGCGCAAATCAGCACTAACCCGGTTACACCTGCTTAAAAGTGCCTTAGTCACTTTGATTGACAGGTCCTGTACTCAGTTCAAAAGCAAAATAAAATCCCACTGTCAGTCCCGAACCCAGGACCTTGGAAACAGTAGTCTGTATGACCTACCACTAAGCCATGACTTTTATACCAGAACATTGTGCTAAAATAAATATAACATGTAATAGTAGGGATGAATGTAAAGGGAATATAGGATGTGTAGTACCCAAAGCATGTCATGTAGAATTACTGTCAAAACTACTGGATTCCCATAATAGTAGTGTGTGAACAGAAACAGCCATGCTAGTTGGTGGCTTGTAGGTAATAATGTCAGTTAATGTACATATATAAATGTATGTATATGTACATATATATATATATATATATATATATATATATAAATATATATCTATATATAGTTGTAGGTGTCATTGTGCATACACACTTACTACAGGGAACAGGAGAGAGGAATGGAGAAATGTGAATCTACAACACAGCCTGAATCATGAGAGAGATACTAACCTTTACAGAACAGTGTCCACAGCATACCAGCATGGCCCCCACCCTTACAATCTGAAAGGGCAATGCCTATCTCACATACCCTTTTATAGCACTGACCTGAAATCACAGTGAGAACTGCAATCAGTACACAACTGGCTGTATGCAATTAGCAAATGCTGGCTTACAATTGGTGCAGAGGCCATCACATGGACCTATGCAGATACCTACAAAAGCATCCTGTACTAACACTCCACACATGCAATACATTCATTGCACTGTCTGGAAACAGACAGAGGGAGAGAGAAAACTGAGAGAGAAAAAAAAAAAACACGCTACACACTGTGACTCTGTGACTCTAAGCTGTCAGCAGTGACAGTAGCAGCAGGAATCAGAAGCAGTGGTAACGCAACCAGCTGCGACAAACACAGGTAATGCAAAGTAGCAGGTTAATAGTGTGCATACTGTGAACCCTCCAAATGTGTCATAGGTCTGTATCTATAGGTATGTCCATGTGATATGTTGTGTGCGTAGTTCCACCAAAAGGGGATGACTATACATTACATGTCAATCAGTGTTAGGCCATGATCCTGGCAGCAGTTGTCTGTGCGTTACCCTCAGCAATGGCTGTAGTGACTGCTTTGAAAGGTCAGCCAGGTTCAAAAGGCAGGATCAGCCCATCACAAAGCCACACTGGCTGGGAACAAATGTCTGCAGGTACCCGATATCACTGCATATGCATCCCATACTGCATAATTCCATAGCTTAGCAGACCAGGCCGGTTATGCATATGATGTGGTAGTTCCCAGGGTCAGTTGAGGTGCCTCCTTAGTGGTGTGGGACCACTGTCACTGTATGCCACTGTCCAGGTACATATCCTGTAGTACGGCCAAGATAAATTATCAGTGTTATATGCGGTTGCATGTCCTCTTGGAGTACAGGTAGCACACATCCAGGGATACCATGAGGTCACAGTGATGCTGTGTGTTCTGCTCTGCTGAGGGCGGCCCTCACCTGGACATGTGAGATGATAGGGAGGTTACATACAGCTGTGATAACTATTTCAACTGGTGGGGGAGAAGGAGGGGGGATACGTGCACCGAACCTGTCTGCAAGACTGTTGCCAGTATCTGTGTGTTTGGTGAATGTTAAGTAGGTGTGTATTAACACAGAGCATATCTGAGGCATTTGGTCCATATGTGTAACATAACTGAAGAAGGCCTTGTGGTCATCCATAGTGTTTGTGGCCATTTCCCTCCCAGACTAGGCCGTGGCCATTGTTATGAGGGACCGTAGCATAGTACCAGTGCTGACCACAGATGCCTTCCCTTAATGTGAATCTGCTCTGTCCTGCAGTAGCCTCCTGCTATTGTTATACAATCTGCCTCTGTCTGGGGTCCACTGGGCAGGATGCCTAACCTTTGTGCATAGGGTCTGGGTTAGAAATGTGTGTGCAAGTTCCATGCAATCTGTGGCATGTCCATGGTAAGCATTTGCAAAGGGGTCAGCAGTGTGGGTTGTGGCTTCCACTGGCCCAGTGTGCTGCATGGATACCATCTCAGTCCTAACAAGTGAATAACTGTCTAATCACATACATATCAAAGTAGTCTACTGTGCTGGTGGTGGTGGTGGGATATGTATATCCAGGCCGAGTAACTTGTGTCCACATCACACTAGTGGATGGCGTCCCACATACAGTACCTTGGGATGAACCCCCAGAGTGAGGTTGTGCATTGGACCTGTCAGTGTGTGCTGGCCGATGGGGCATGCTACTATGTTGTGTGGAATGTGGCAGGTATTGTTGCACAGGTGTTGGCTGAGCACTGATATCTGGTTATGTACCTGTGTATCCACCACGACACACACACATGCAACATATGGGAGTAGTAGTATATCACTACACATGAGTATCATGTATAGTATGTGTGCCATATATTGCTGACATAGTCTGCTGATATCCTGTTTGTGTTCTCTTCCAGGGAGATGGCACATCAGCGTAATCCCACCTACTCTGCAGTGGAAGATGAGGAGATCCACCAGAGCCTGGTGCGGGAGTATGACATCCTGCACCAGTCAAAATCAGCAGGAGAGGGCTGCACTGTGGCAAGATCTTGTCCGTAGGGTAAATGATATTGGCATGCATAATAGGACATATGAGCAGGTACGACATCACTGCAGTGATTTAATCTGAAGTGTCCATCAGCGTGCATCAGATATCCACAGGCAACAGGTTGCCACAGGAGGTTGGGTGGCCACACATCCCCCCCTCACCAGACTGGAGGGGCTACTCCTAAGTGTTGTGGCTCCAGCCCCGGAACAGCAACAGCAGTACACCTGCATCATGATGGAGGCTGGATCCACACAGCAGCACGACATGGAGCGTGCAGGTAATATGTCATATGTACACTTGACTGTTCTGTACACTGTTAGTTTATGCATGTGTAAAGTGTGTCCGTGGTATGTATCTGTCATCATAGTATGTAATTGTGCATGTGTGATACTGGCAATATCAGCAGCTGACGTGTGAAAGGCAACTGGTGTACTACTGCATTGTATCATATGCAATATCAATGGCACAGTTGTGCTTACTGACATTAATTTCATCATTTCTGCAGGTCCCCTCGGGGTTACAGCAAGGCAGGCCATCCATGCTGGTGAGTGTGTTTAACATAACCTATAATAGTCCTGATAATTCTAGGAACAGTAGTGTAACTCAGTAGTGCTCTGTGTGTATAATGCGGGGTGTGCATGTGTGCAGGTGTGCCTGTGCTCATGTGTGCATGTGTGCATGTGTGTAGGTGTGCCTGTGTCCACGTGTACATGTGTGCATGTGTGCATGTGTGCATGTGTGCCTGTGTCCACGTGTGCATGTGTGCATGTGTGCCTGTGTCCATGTGGGCATGTGTGCATGTGTGCATGTGTACACGTGACCACGTGTGCATGTGTGCATGTGTCCATGTGTGCATGTGACCACGTGTACATGTGTGCATGTGTGCATGTGTCCATGTGTCCATGTGTGCATGTGTGCATGTGTGCATGTGTCCACGTGTGCATGTCTGCATGTGTGCATGTGTGCATGTGTGCCTGTGTGCATGTGTGCATGTGTGCATGTGTGCCTGTGTGCATGTGTCCACGTGTGCATGTCTGCATGTGTGCCTGTGTGCATGTGTGCCTGTGTCCATGTGTGCATGTGTGCATGTGTCCATGTGTGCATGTGTGCATGTGTGCATAAGTGCATCACTGGTAACAATGTCTGGAGACTGTAAACTGTGTTTCCTGTCTTCTTCCCACATGTTCTGGTGCTGCTCTGGTGACCTGCAGCAGGGAACCTGAATCTTGTGCCACGGGTACTGGTAATGATGATATTTGCGTAATGGTACAGGAAGGTGTGTCAGGGTCCGCCATTGGTCAGCGAATTGACAGTACGCAGCTGTCAACCCCATCATTGCGCACAGTCATCCTGCCAGTACATCCTTTGTCACCATTGTCCCTAGGTGATGGACAGAATACAGTGGGCATAGACCAGGGTAATGTGGTACCTGTGGCACATGCATCCCCACTCAGCAGCCATGGGCAGGGTCCGCCGATGGTACCACACAGACAGTTGCCCATGGATTCTCGTGGGAGCATCCATGGGCATACTGCCTCTGGCCGATGTGCCCAAAGAGGTCTGTCAACCTCAGCTATGTTTCAGACTGTCATGCAGGCACAGTCGCGTATGGAAAGGTACACCAGACAGGGTCTGAGGGAGCTGAGAGCATGTCGCACAGCCATGACAGACAGTATGCGTGACATCGCGGATGCTATCCATAATTTCACCGATGTCATAGACAGACGTTGTGGGGACATATTACAGCAGTTCCACAACCAAATGTCCATGAGCCAGGGCAATGGTGGGCATTTGCAGCGTCGACGTGGCCGTATGCCAGCAACAGCAGCAGCTGGCAGTCGGCACAGACGACAACAGGCCTGCACATGCCCCCATAGTGCCAGCAGCCTCCCCAGCAATGCTAGGTCTGTGCTGTCATCAGAACGCCCCAGGAGACCACGTGCACATGGCTCTGGACAGTCCCAACAGGAACCTGTGTCCAGTCAACACACTCCCGCTTCTGATGACAGTACCCAGTCTGGCTTAGTACTGGATACAGTCCATCCATAGCACCCCTGCCAGGCACAGGTACCGTGTCCATGCCCACAGACACTGATCTGTATGACCTGCCAGGTGCAGTCTGTGGCTGTCCACAAACCCCTGTATATGGCAGCCATGAGGTGGAACTGTGTGCGTGCATACACACATGCAAAATGTTAACACCTAGGGCGACCACATACACGCACACACTGCACCAACACTGCCCCACCCTGTACTGCTGCCCCTCACCAACACACATACACACACATGTCAATCGGTGGTATCAGTGGCTGACTCAGGCATACCTAATTCACACCCTGTGCATATGATGACACTGTGCCACCTCCTGCAATCTCCAACATCATTGCAGGAACAGGTAAACACATTGCTGATGCACAGGGTGACTACATAGAAGTGTATTAGTAGTATCATGTTGGTAACAGTACAGTGTGCTGCTATGACTGTGTGTATATCCCAGCATGCCTGATGCAGTAACTGTATGAATGTCCTGGATTGTTATCTGCACCCATAGTACATACCAAAGTGTAACAGCTGCACATATTTGCATGCCGGTGGTAAGGATGTCAACAGATAGCCGCATACATGGGTAGCACAGGGGGGAAGGTAACGCAAGCAGTGATATGCAATGGTGGACATGTACAGTAATGGTGTCAAGTTGCCCACAACGACTATGCAATGTGGATGTTTGCACATGTAGATATGTGTGCAGTACCAATGTAATCCAAATCACAAATAACTATGACATAATATCAGTTCTACCATGGGCATCTGCGCTGTTTATTCCTGGGTACATGTTGATAGTGCCTACATATTTGCATTGTTACTTACTGTTATTGTTACCCCTTCTTTGTTGTACAATGCACTACTTCCAGCCCTGCTTACTGTAGCTTTGTTTGCATGCATGTCCGCTTGGGGTTCCCTGGAACACTGCTTACACCTGCAATGCAGAGTTACAGTGCTTCTGTAGACTCCTAGTGACATCTGTATAGCGTACGATACGTATGTCAACTTTACACATGACAGAACGCCACTGTCTGTCCTGTACGCATGTACGTTGCCTGTGACACATTGCACATGTCTTACCTGGCATTTACCCACATGTGCAGTCATATATGCCAGTGCTATGAAACAGTAGCAGTACACCCACACATACACACCTTCAGTATGTTGTTCCCCATTGGCCCTATGTGTTGGTACTCACCATGGCAATCACACTACTAGGGTAGCATGTGCAAAGGTAACCTGTAAATCACCTCTATGGTCTAGTTGTGGTTTATGTGAGTCATGTGGCAATGTCACAGCTGCCACATGTCATGTATGCAGTCAGCCATCACCCTTGGCCAGGAACATACAACACATGTGTGGGATGCCACCACACAGCCAATCTGGGGACTGAGCTCTCTGAACCCAGTAATGCCATACCCTGTCAGGTGGCATGTCATATATACTACATCCTGGACAAACTTCAACCCCAATCCCTGCTGCTACTATTGATAAAACCCTTGAAGATGTTTCTGATAGTTTTGACCAATTCTTTACTGAGACATGTCAAGCCCTAGCTAGCCATCTACCTCCTAGCTCCCCTGGTCCTGAAAGTAGCACCCCTAGAAACCTACTTGCGTTCAGCTTCCAACCAGTCGCCACTTCACTTATCCGTACCTTGATTGAAAAAGTAAAACCACTACACTTTCTGCTGATCAACTCCCTGCCGAGTACCTACAAAAATCAGCTGATGCTATTGCTTACCCCGTCTCAAAACTAATCAAACGAACCATGGTAGAATCTAAGTTTCCCACCATCTGGAAAATATCCTATGTAATCCCACTTCACAAAGGAGGCAGCTCTAATGAATTCTCCAATTATAGGCCAATAGCTATACTCTCTCCACTTGCAAAGATTATGGAAACTTTATTCATAGACAATTCATGCACCACCTAATCCAAAATCGCCTTATGGCAGACACTCAGCATGGCTTCCGTCCTCATCACAGCACTACTTCAGGCCTCCTAGCCTTTACTAACACCATAAACCATACTTGCAACACTAATTATATATCCTCAGCCCTCTTTTGGATCTTTCCAAGGCATACGATATGGTTGATCACCAACTTGTAATCCACACCCTGCAAACATTCTGTCTAGATACTGGAGCCTTCCAATGGTTTCAATCCTACCTGCATGGTCGACAGCAGGCTGGCCTCTGGCAGAACAAACTCTCTAACCTTCTACCTAACACCCTCAGAGTACCACAAGGCTCTATACTAGGGCCCTTGCTGTTCTCCATCTTCATTAACGACCTTTATACTGTCATCCCAAAAGCCAGCTGTATCCAATATGCTGATGACTCTACTCTGATTTGCTCAGCCACATCTCCAGTAGAGTTATGGTCAGCTACCCAGACCACCTTTAATACAATAGAAAACTGGCTTTCTGAACATCGCCTGATCCTAAATCCCAAAAAAACTAAACTGCTGTTATTTCACCAACACTTAGGTCTACCGCTTTCACTTTTACCATAACATCAAATGATGGCACAATAATCTCCCCTGACCCATCTACTAAACTATTAGGTATCATCATAGACAATAATCTCAAATGTGACCTACATGTTAACCAAATTATCAAAACCATCAATACAAAACTAGGGTCACTTTACAGAATAAAAGCCTTCCTAACCCCTCCAGCTAAAATTGCCATAGCTCGCTCACACCTTCTTTCAACCCTTCTGTATGCATCGCCTCTACTCTCGAATATGAACAAGACTGTCCTTAACAAACACTCAATTTGCTACAACCACATTGCCAGGTTTGCCACTGGGCTGCCTTTTAGGACACATCATTGCATCAATCTAAATCAGCTTGGTTGGCTTGAACTACCCAGCCTAATACAGTATAACCAACTGATTATGGCCTATAAAATCCTCTATAATCCGGACAATACTCCTGCACTTCAAATATTATCACCCCTATAACAATCCTAGACTGCTTCGATCCTCTAACAAACTACTAATTCAGACTAGCAAATTTAATAACACAGCCGGTGATTCTCTCTTTGCAAACTCTGTAAGTAGATCCTGGAACTCACTTCCAGCTGATATTACCTTACTTTCCACCTTAGGTCAATTTAACACTAGACTCAAACAACATTTGTCACTTAACTGGCTATGTCAATGTATCAAGCCTGGCTAACTCGAATTTGTAAAATCTGTTAACCAGTTTACTGTGTAATTTAATTTAATCCTGACTTGTGCTCAGGACTAACTTTAACCTGTGGAACATGTTTAACTTGCTTACTTATGTAATCTCTGTAAATAATCTGTTTGTAATATGTAATGCTGGTATTATGTAATGCTGTATCTGCTTACCCTTGGAGCTTTTCTCCCCGGGCCTCCGCTGAAAATGGACATGTATCCAGTCGGACTATCCCAGTCAACAAATGTAAGATAAATAAATAAATAAATATAAAATATTACAGTGACTACAATACAAGTCAGACATTGACACGCACTGACAGCATGCTGAACACACTGGGGCATACGTGGGGACTCAGAATAGCATCCTGCCTGAGCATCACACACCTCCGCAGCTGGCACACAGGCATATGTTCCGTCAGAACAGGGCACATGCCACACATGGCACACACATCCCGTGTGCCACACACTCACAGCCTGTAGGGCTACACAACACACCTGCTACAGACGTGTCAGGTACCTGTCTTGGGTGCTGTACTGGGGTCCCGCTCAACAGGTTGTAACTGGTGAAGGTCACAGTGATATGCCTCAGGGGCACTATGGTCCACAACAGAACACATGCATACAGGTCAGTCAGAGGCATGGACACATATGACTCACTCATTGACCATGCCAGTATGGCTGACCTGAGACATACCTCCCTGGACTACATGGTAGGGAACATAGAATGGGTCTCTCAGCATGTGGCACAGGCCAGTATGAGCCTGATCTTGGTTGCCAACATACCCTCACCAGGTATGCTACCACTATATGTGGGAAGGGTGTTGTATGTCTACATTATGCTCAGTCTCCAATGTCATTCATAGGGTATCCGCTGGCTGTCAACGTGTGCTTACATGCTAGGGAAGCCACAGTGATGTGCAAGGGTCATCTTGCACGTGACACCCATGGCCCGATGTGTATTGGCAAAGCTCCTTGATACACACATACTGCCTTATACTGCAGGACATGGTTTACATAGCCACCTCCATGGGTATCACACAGGTTAGGACACTAACAGTGCTGCTACACAACAACAGCAGTGTACACCGCAAGATGCATGCACCGGACACTATCCTCAGCACGGTGAACTGCAATGTCTGTGCAGTACCAGAGTCCTGATTCATGGCTCACAGGTGTTACCCATCACTGACAGGTTATGCCCCATACCATGCCTGTCATCCCTTACACATGTAACACACATGGACAGGGGGATGGTATCCCAAGGCACCACAGATACACACACCTCCAGGTTGTTGGCACAGTACAAAGCATCAGGGCCTAACCATGTGCAGCTAACAGTGTGTCAGACTGCCATCTAGTTCATAGCCTGGCACACACAACTCTCCCATACACAGGAAGACCACCTATCCTCCATAACAACACTGGCAATATGACAGTCTCAAGAACTGTCTTTATATGGCTGGACTGCATCCAGCCAAACATTGTGTGTGAGCATTACTGTAGCTACAACACACTAGTTGAAGGGTTCACAGCATGTGGTCACTGAATTGCAGTGGAATGACATGTTACCACTACCACAACAGGTGGGAACATGCAGCACCTGTACATCGACTACATGTACACTATATGGCCCAGACCAGATGTGTATCCCCTGCTGTAGGTATTTTACCATATACACCCACACTGTATAGACACATACCGTGTGCAGACCCTGCACAGTAAGACACAGTCATATTGGTATACATTGCAAATACCATTTATCCACTCGAGGCATGTGTCAGACATGGTACCTACTGCAGGTCACAGGTATTTACGTGTGTGTGTCACACACATACATCATGTGTGCAATGCCATTGCTGGTTTAGACAATGGCATGCATTGTTATGTACAAAGACCCACACAAGGTCATAATGTGTGACACAACCACACGTGGCAGTTGTGGGTTACCAAAACATACCTATCTGTACTCTGACAATGGTAATAGACACAGTAGCAGAGCGCACTATTGGCATTACTAGCCAACTAGCCCTGTTGGGCTGTGCGGATAGTGTGGTGACATCCCCTGTGTTTACTGGGGGAATATGCCCCATCTGGTATATTGTAGTATTTGCCAAAAGGATCTGTTCTTTCACACTTGCATTTACACACACCCTACGACCCCCACACATGCACACACACACACTTGCCATTTGCAGGATTCATATCCCTACCTAACTAAGTCACGACATGTGAGAGAGACGCATTAGCAGAGCGCGCTATTCGGATTACTAGATAGCTCCTCTTCTCTGGCTGTACTTATAGGGTGCTGACATCATCAGTATTTTGAAAGGGTAATGTGCATCAGGTAGTGTGATCTCCTGATTGCCAAAACTAACATTTTTTTCATACGGAAATGCACACAGACAAACTCCCCACATCCAAACACACACTTGCAGGTTTCAAACCCCTACCTAAATATGTTATGGCACTTGAGAGTGACACTGTAGCAGGTTGCACTATTCTGAGTACTGGCAGATGTCTCTTCTCCAGCTGTATGTATAGGGTGCTGTCATCATCACTGTTTGGAAAGGGTAATGTGCATCATGTAGTGTGATCCCCTGATTTCAAAAAAACACATGTTTTTCATACAAAATTGCACACACACACACAGAGTCCCCACATCCAAACCATTTACAGGTTTCAAACGCCTACATAATTATATTATGACACTCGGGAGAGACGCATTAGCAGAGTGCGCTATTCAAATTACTGGGAGGTTTCCCTTCTCCTGCTGTACTTATAGGGTGCTGACATCATCAGTGTTTAGAAAGGGGAATGTGCATCCTGTCGTGTGTTCTCCTAGTTGCCAAAAGGGATACTTCCTTCATACAGACTTGCACACACACTAGCCCTCTCCACACACACTGAGCATTTGCCGGATTCAAACCCCTACCTAACTATGTTCTGACACGTGAGACAGACGCATTAGCGAAGTGCACTACTCGCATTTCTGGGAGGTTTTCCTTCTCCTGCTGTACTTATAGGGTGCTGACATCATCAGTGTTTAGAAAGGGGAATGTGCATCCTGTAGTGTGTTCTCCCAGTTGCCAAAAGGGACATTTCCCTCACACAAAATTGCACACACATTAACCCCCCTCATCCAAACACACACACTTGCAGGATTCAAACCACTACTTAACAATGTTACGACACTCGAGTCGTATGCATTAGCAGAGTGCGCTGTTCGCATTACTGGGAACCTTCCCTTCTCCTGCTGTACTTATAGGGTGCTGACATCATCAGTGTTTAGAAAGGGGAATGTGCATCCTGTAGTGTGTTCTCCTAGTTGGCAAAAGGGATACTTCTTTCATACAGTCTTGAACCCACACTAACCCCCTCCACACACACTGAGCATGTATAGGATTCAAACCCCTACCTAACTATGTTATGACACTTGAGACGGATGCATTAGCAGAGCATGCTATTCGCATTACTGGGAGGATTCCCTTCTCCTGCTGCACTTATAGGGTGCTGACATCATCAGTGTTTAGAAAGGGGAATGTGCATCCTGTAGTGTGTTCTCCTAGTTGGCAAAAGGGATACTTCTTTCATACAGTCTTGAACCCACACTAACCCCCTCCACACACACTGAGCATGTATAGGACTCAAACCCCTACCTAACTATGTTATGACACACAAGACGGTCGCATTAGCGGAGCGCGCTATTCGCTTTACTGGAAGGTTTCTCTTCTCCTGCTGTACTTATAGGGTGCTGACATCATCAGTGTTTAGAAAGGGAAATGTGCATCCTGTAGTGTGTTTTCCCAGTTGCCAAAAGGGACATTTCCCTCTCACAGCCTTTCACACACACAAACCCCACTCACCCACACACACACACACACACACACACACACAAACGGAGCATTTGCAGGATTCGATCTCCTACCTAACTATATTATGACACTTGAGGTCGATCCCCTACCTAACTATATTATGACACTTGAGGAAGACGCATTAGCAGAGTGCACTATCCGAATTACTGGGCATCTATTCTGCACCTGCAGTATTTATTGGGTGCTGACATCTTTATTTCTACAGAGGTATGTACATGTAGTACTACCTGTCAGGTGGGGGATAGCATATATATGCATTTGCAGCCACCTACGTCAGGGTCAGATATGCACATCGCACTGGCAGGTTATGTTCTATACCATGCTTTGTGACCACAGGACCTGTAACACACAACACAACCAGTCCAGAACACCACACCCACATCCAGGACACACACTTAGCTTCCCTGGGAATAGTGCCAGGATATGCAGGTGTTCACATACACCATTCCAGTTGTTAACATCAGGTACAGGCATATTGTGTGTGAGAACTACACAGGCCTCTACCACTTTACCCTACAGCCACTACAATTTGTGGGTCCATGTGCTATGGCAGAACCACACACCACAGCCACATGGGGGAATACATATTGCACCTGTCCATCTGCAATGTGGGTACTCACTGTTCCACACCAGAGGTAGACCACCATTGTTGATATCTGACCATACCCACCTTTCCCTGGACATCCATATCCCATCTCCACCCCCAGGCAAGGTTGTCACTGCACACAAACTGTATTTAGCACAAGCAGACTTTACACTTGTGAAGACTGGGGTGGACAACTTTAGAGGACCCATGTTGGGGGACTATACTGGCCACTCAGCATAATCCTTGACAATTGCATTCTATGAGCATGTGTACGGTTTGCATTGATCATGCTATCCCACATATACCCATGACTGCTCCACAACAAGACACCTGTTAGCTGTACACCAGCCATATATGCGCCGTACAACAGACAGAGTGACCTAATACATTGCAGAGCTGTAGCCCACAGAAGGAGGACATCTGTGAACAGTTCCGGCACGGCACTTCATTCACACATAATCATTACAACAAAGTGCTGACAGTGGAATCGTCCAGAGAATGCAGATAGGGCTCCCCCCAGTCTGTTATTGATGGACACCTACTGTCAGAGATCCTCAGCAACCCTCTCCCAGCACACACTGACAACATGGCTGTAGCTTAGCACATTCAATCCCTGGGACCTCCACGGTGCCCCTGCTTGACAGAGGCACAGCTCACTAGCCTCACATGTTGCCTTCTGTGACCTACTTTACAGTGGCACAGTAGCCTACTGTCCTGGGGATGCAGATGCCAAGCACACTCTGGCTGAGCTGTCATTCCCTAGGGCAACAAGCCTAGTATTGACCTCTACACCCATATGTTCAATTGTCGGATGCACAATATTTGTTGTGCTGTTGTACTGTTTGCAGGTCTTTATTGCCATAGCATTCCCTGTTCCTATGACCAACTTGTGTATCTGTGGAAGATGTTTGCATATGATGGCGATCCACTATATCACTTATGTCTCTGTAGTCATTTACTGTGTGCACTGGGCAGATTGCTGTGTTGTGGTTGGTTCCTGGACTGAGACATACAAATACCAGATATGTGTGACCAACTGCTAAATGGAGATATGGCCTAATTGTGTGAGCATGCCCAGTTCAGCCTTTCCATGGCATGTTGTCTAACATATGCCTCATTTATCAAAGTGTACGGGCATGCCCAGTGTGAGCTTTCCATATGTTGCACTCTGAAGTCCACCACATATTTGGGTGTGTGTGAACTTCAACAATATCTCACATTTATGGTTGTGTGTTGGGTGTCATGTTGTGTACTAACTGGCCAACTGCTTTGTGTCTGCCACAACAGGGATTATACTGTGCCTGCAGGGATTGCATGGGATACTTTGCAGACAGTTCTCAACATACTTTCATAATGACCTAACACTGTACCTTATAGTGTACTGGTTCAGTACTTTCACTGTGGTGGAAAGTATCCTGGGCTTTAGTCCTATGACTGCTTGACATCTTCATAGTGAGCACAACAGACTGTGTAGGGGCCAGTTGTGCACATATGACCATGTTGCATTATGTTCAGATATGGACTACCTACACCAGGCTCGTCCAACATTGCTAGTGTATTCCACAACATGGGTGGACATTGGCAAACACTAGCAATGTTCCCTAGGCCATTTCTGATGCTAGTCACAGGGTGTGTTTGTCCTTCGACACACATTGTAACTGGAGTTTGCCATGACATATGTCATGGTTAGTATACTGTGCCTCCGTCTACCTCTGACATAACAGTGATACCCAGGGTTAGCCTACCATCTCCCATCCAAACATCAGGATTCCTCTTGAGGGGTGTCGATATGTGACTCTCTGGCTGACCTGTACCAGGGGTTTACTGAAGAGTGGGGGTGCCTTCTGTGTTATGGATCATTCTGTACAGCTTGTCCTATGTATGTCAGTGCTGGTGTTCAGGTCTCTCATGTGCATAGCTCACTGCCATTCAGATTGTACAAGGTGCAACATGTTCATTCATTCCAGGTTGGACATGGCTTCATACATCAGGCACAGATTGCCTGTAGCTGGGCAGTATGGTGGTGTGTGGGGCTGCAGTTTGTTTACTCAGGCAACACATGGCATCTGTTCATGCTCTTTGCTACTCCTGGTGGGGTACTGTTGTGGACTTTATAGTTGATGGAGGTGTCTGCTGCGGTATATCCCACAGGGGCTATTGTAGTCACTTGTGATGCTGATGGAGGATGACTGCAGAGCCACAGTGAGTTCCCCTTATCTACATCTGCCAACCTTCATGTTTGGGTGGGTATATAGTATATGTTTCTGCGAACACTACAGCCACATGTTTGTCCAGTGCAGGATATCTATCACCTTTTGTACCCAGGTCTCACATTACATGTTAGGTACGTCATGGGTTAACACCTGTGTGGTAATTTGTGGGCACTTACTGTATATCCACGGTGGTTGTCTATACACAGTTCTGCAATTAGCTTGCTGACATGGCTATGGCTACAGTTGTCTGTTTGTAGGTGGCCCTTTTGTGGGTTGCTTGTGTCAGCTGGGGGTTGGATATGGTGGGCTGTTTGTACTCCTCTGCATACATGTTCAGTCACAGTCCTTCCATGTTGGCCTATACCTATGGGACATATATACAGAATGGGGGGGAGGCCAAGACCAGGCCTTGTGGGATGTCACTCATATCTGCTTTGTAGTCTGACATGGATGCGGCATGTCTGACCATGTCAGTTCTGTCCTTGGTCTGGTTTGCAACCCCTCTACTGACATAGGGGTATATATTTAAGCTGGTGAACATATCCATACTGAACTTGTACGGTATTATCTAGAAGCATGTGCACGGTGCAGCTACACTGTGTGGACCACATTGCCCTCATCAATGACCTTAATGACTGCTTCAAATGGGTCAGACATGTTTAGGGGCAGGATCTGCAGTTACGACAGCCACACTGTGTAGGGTCCAGTATCAGTAGGTCCACAACAGCTATCTGTCTGCGGTACATACTGATCCTTTCCATAGCTGTGCAGAACAAGCTTGTCAGGATCCTGGGGTGGTAGTTTGGAGTATCCATTCAGGCAACACCTTTGTTGTGATGGACCACTGTTGTTGTACACTGCTCTTTGGGTACATATCCTGTGGTAAGGCTGACATTGGGCAGTAGTGTGATTTGGCATTCCATTATTCTTGGAGTCCATGTTGGCCTCAGCACAGGACACCATCACATACCTTTGCTGCTGTGTGTTCTGCTTTGCAGATGATGGCTGTTACCTCAGCATCTGCAATGTCAGGGGACCATCAGTCTGCTGGGATAGGTATGTTGCACTCTGGGGGGGGTGTGTTTGCACTGCACCTGACAGGTTGTATGTTAGCAATATGTGTGTGTGTGTGTGTTTGGTATGTTGTTTGTAATATCTGTGTGATTCGGAGCATATCTGTGGATGCCCAACATGGTTCCTACCATCAGTTGGGTAAGCCTTGTGATTATCCTTAGCGTCCTGTACGTTTTGTATCTTCATAGGTTCATGGGTTCATACTAGGCTATACACCCTAGGCCATTAGTAAGCCTAGCCAGAGTGTGTGTGTCTTTCACCACCCCTTGCTATGTTCTATTATGGCCATTTATGAATTTCATCACTGTGCCTCTGTCTGGTCGTGACACAGTGAGGACCCCCAGTATACATGTGCGATCATCCATCCACTTGGCAATATTCCTGTTGAGGGGGTGTCAATGAGGGGCTCTGCCTACCATGGATTGGGATCCTGTTTCTGGGTGTGGGGAGCCTCTGGGTTATGTATCTGTCCCTCCAGCACATCTTATTTCATTATGTGTTGAGTCTGACATCTGTCACTCTCACAGCTCCAATGGCTTTGATTTCCTGTGGTGGAGCATGTCCATTACTCCTGTGTTGAACATGGCCTTGTACAACAGACATAAAATGCCTCTGTGTAGGCAGTCTGTGACTGCATTCAGCTGGGGTGTCTACAGCCAGGCAGCATAAGACATATATTTCACACCCTTTATCCTGTTGGTGGGGTAACTATGAGGTCTTCCGAACCGCTGCAGGTGTCACGTATGGTACATCCCATATGAGTCATTGTACTAGATTATGGGTCTGATAAGGGAACAGCACAGCAGCACAGTGACCTCTGTTGATGTAGATGTGAATCATTTCATGATATGGTGTCCAATATCGACAATCTTCCTAGCCACATTGGCATTGTGAGTGTCACATGACAGATTACTGTAGACCTGTGTCCCTAGGTCCCTGATTACTCCTTGCATACATAATGGTTTGCCACCTATGTGGTAATTTGTGTGTACCTTGTCTGGTATTTGGTGGGACATTCATACTGTCCAGTGTCTTCAGGATGTCTGGGTGGAGTTCTTGTGTGTAAGAGTGTGGTCTGTCGCATGCTACAGACTGTACAGCAGTTTTGACTACAGTTAGGTGCACATGGGTGGTCTCCGCTGCTTTGTGCATTGTCAGTTACCTGGCCATATGGGTGTCTGTGCTGCATATGGATACTCCCCCTCCTTTGATGTTTTGGTGCAGGTGTTGGGGCCATAACAAATGATATGTAGTATAACCTAGTAGTGCTGGTGTGCTATCACTAGGCTTGCAGCAGGCTTCTGTCACTGCACAGACATCGATGTTCTCCATAATGGGAAGTGCCTCAGGGGCATGCATATTGCAGTTTACACATCTGGCATTGGTCAGCATTAACCTTATGTTTCCTACCACTTATGTTTTCTAGGGTGGTGGGTAGTCTTTTTGGCCTTGCCTACATACGGCTCTATGGAGGCGGCAAAGGCCTTATCCAGTATCCAGATGCACACAGGTAACAGGTGCAAGCCATCCCTGGAACAGCAGCATGGCTTGTCATGCTTGACATCTCAAGCAGACAGACATTAGACCCTCTTGGACTGACAGCTGTAACTGTGCCAGCTGTTAAACATGAGCATTCTGTGTTTGTACTGTGGCATCATTCTTGGTGAGGGTTGGATGCTGCACACAGCCAGTGTCATACCGGCCTGGGATACATACTCAGAGGGACCATCCATGTCTCTTCATGTTGACCAGGGAGGTACATCTCAGGTAATTCACACCAGCATGGACATTGAGTGCATCATATTTCTGCTTGCTTTGGGGTGACCTGCGTACTTGTGTTATTTGGCATTTTGTGGCAGCCTACAGGCAGCTTACTCTACCCTTTCCCTTGTTCAGTCTGGTGAGTGGGACAGCAGTGTGTCTGCCTATACAGACACCTATTACAACTGTATCAGGCATGTTGTTTCTCCTTCTGGCCTTTGACTGTTTGGCACACCAGCTTTGCGTACTATTCATTGCATGTGCTATGTTTGAAGGTTGTGGTTGCTTGTGATCTGCTTTGGAGGCTTCTGTTGGTGTGGTGTGCTTGTAATTAAGGCCTCCAGGAATATTTGTCTGTGTTTATGTGTTTGGTTTACAGTTGTGATAGGTCTATGTGGGACTGGGTTTGTGGTGTATGTGGTTACCTTCTCCTCCTGACTAGTTTTGACAGTACTGAGTTGGTGGAGCTCAACCTCTGGTTTGAATACATGGTTGCATCTATCACATATATTTGTATTTATTGGGGGGTGTTGTGGTTGTCTGTGTACTTGGGACTGGTGTCACATTGCCTCTGGATTCACAGATTCTACTTGTTGTGGCTGGACTTGGTGGATTGTATGTGTGGACATATGTTATTGCCATACTACTGGTCAGTGAGTACTTCCTTTTTATGTTTGCTCTATCATGTGGTAGCTTCCTCATTCTCTTGCATGGTTTGGTAATGGCTGGAGTCCAGCATGCCAGATGCCTGCGTGTATGGCATTGTGTGTTGCTGTTATTTGTGATTGCATACTCCAAGCATTCCTGGCTGTGTTCATGGAATGCCTGTATAACATGTTCTGTGGTGTGCCCCATATTCTGCACTTGCACAGGGCCTTTCGTGGATTCAACATCAGTTTGGAGGGCTGCAACCTATGCTTTACACATGTTTTTTCACTGTGGTATTCTGGCCAGGGACTGGGGTCAGGATGTATATATCCAGTGTGATTACTCTATGGTCTGGTCTTACCGGTGAGGGGTATACTTCTCATCTTGCCATCCAGTACACATGTTGCTGATTATCACATCCAGTATGCTTACCCCTCTTGTGGGAGTGCTACATTGTTCCTGGGCATTTTGGTTTATGGATTCTGGGAAGTTTTCTCCTACTGTGTTGGTGCTAGTATAATGCTCCCGGTGTATGTCTGGGTATTTTCAGTCAAGCAATATAATGTGGTTTGGGGGGCTTGATATATTCATGTATTCCGACATAGGCCAGGTGCAGTTCCTGGTATTAGGACAGTAGTCTGCAGGCAGCAGCAGGCTATATACTGGGAGGCGGTTTTAGCCATTGGTATTTGACCATGGCTAATCCATGCTGCTTCTTGTTGTGGTACCAACATGGGGGTGTGGTTATCCTTGACATTTCTTGCTAGTCACCCTCCTTTTGTAGCTTGTTCCATGTTTTGTGGCTGTACAGCACAGTATGAGGTGTGACCTGGTAGTGTTAGGGTGCTGATGTGAGCCTTGACCCAGTTCTCTATTACAGGACTGGTATCTAAATTCTCCATACTGTGTGCATTTACACTGCACACATCTTGCTGTTTAGACATCTATCATTGGGTAGCATTACATCTAGGATCCTATCCCTTGTGGAACCGATGAAGGTGGGTTTGTGTTTTGGGACATACCTATTCAGGGCATGCTGTGGGTACTGACAGCCTTTGCCAGTATCCATGGGGCATGGCATGACAGGTGCACGCCACCCCTAGCAGGTGGTGCATCATGTCATGCTCCGCATGTCTTCCCAGCCTGAAACACATTAGCTCCCCTTTGACTAACTGCATTACTTCAGCCAGTTATTGCACTTGATCATCCCATCGTCATTTTGTGGCTTCATGCTTGGTGAGGGTGGATGTTAGTCAGGGTGCTCATGTGTGCATATAGTACATGGTGTTACATTACTTAACACATGGCATTTATGCCTCAGGTGGTGCTGCAGGGCTGCCTCTGTCGGATGTGCATATTACACTTCCCTGTACATGTTTGAGCAGGTCATGTCATTTTAGGCATCCATGTTATTATTTGAGTGAGTCAGAGGGGGTATCATTCCCAGGGTTCCTACTGAGCCAGTGTATGTGCTATGCATTGCCTCTTTGCCAAGGCCAGGGCATACTGGGCATGCCTCCTTCTGCCTACTGGGGCAGGCTCAGGTTGTTCCTCCTCCGAGTCACGCCTGCCTGTGATGGCCTTGGCAATGGTGGGGGGCTGTTTGGCCCGGCCCTATGCTGGTCCTGCTGCAGCTGTTTTCACAAGATCATATTATGTAGCATAGCACATACCATGACAATTTGGGTACATGTAGTTGGTGTGTACTGCAAGGCTCCACCAGATGTGTCCAGACACCGGAACCGTGACTTGAGCAGCCCAAACACACGCTCTATTACATTACTTGTTTGTGCGTGAGCCTCATTATGGCGTTCCTGTTCAGGTGTGTGTGCGTTTCTGATGGGTGTCATCAGCCACGGCTCCAGTGCATAATCTGCATCCCTCGCTAGGTGTCCGTGTGGGATGTCCCCATTGGCAAATGTCTGGTACAGCTGCATCAAATGCCAGATGTGGGAATCGTGGTAACTCCCAGGGCAGCCAGCACACACATTCATTATTATGCCCTTGGCATCACACATGACCTGGCAGTTGATGGAGGAGAAGCCCTTGTGGTTAATGTAGGCCCTACCCCACTCACTGGCTGGTGCTTTGATGCATATGTGCGTGCAGTCTATTGCACCCACTACCTCAGGGTATTCTGCTATTTGCTGGAAGAGACGCATATTGCTGGCCAATACCTCACGGGCATTGGGGAAATATACATGATCACCGACATGTGCTGACATGGCATCCAGGAACTGGTGCAGTACCCTGGAGGCTGATGCCTGTGATATCCCCATCATATCACCAGTTGGTCTCTGGAAGGTACCTGTTGATAGTATTCTTAGGCCAACACATACCTTGGTTTCCACTGGGATGGGTTCCCCTCTGTTGGTTCTGTGTGTGAGGTGTGGCCTGCACAGCTCAACTATTTGCTGCAGGAGTTCTCTGTCCACTCTATATCGCTCTACTATCTCCAGCTCATGTAACCCGTGGTAGGCGACCCTGGGCTTGTACACTCTTCTCCGTCTCCTCACTGTGGGTTGTCTGGCACCATCTGCATTGTCACCACCCTCAGCAAGTCACCTATGTCTCATTATGACAGCTATGACAGCTATGGCAGCCCCTAACATTTCTGCTCTGAGTTAAGCTTTTTCAGTTTTCACTTCTATTAGCTTACTCCTGTCTTGCAGTGTCTCTTAAGAGAAACATCCTGCACTACTGTTTGCAGAGTTTTAAGTGCTGGGCTGGACTACTATTCTGCCTACTTCTAATTGTTTTCACCTGCTAGCTTCAGCAGTTATCCCTGCTAGCTTCCTATTAATTCTGTTGCTTCCTTTTTCCTCTCTGTTTCCTCAGGGGAGAGCAACGTGCATACCATCAGAAACACGCTCACAGTGGCTTACACGCGTGCACACGTGCTTACATGGTTCAGAATATACTTATTCGGGTTAAAACGCGCGTACACCCGCGCAAACACTGTTACACGTCTGCCAACAGCCTCCAACATACTCAGTCTGCCCTACATGCGCGCACACCCACGCAAACAGTGCTAAACATCTCCCAACATGCTCCCACATGCTCAGTCTGCCTTACACACGCACACACTGCCCTACTCGCACTTCATGGCACACACACATGCGCATGCATGCCCAGCAAGTAACTTTGGTGTAAGTAACAGTGTACACCTTCCTTTTCTTGACTTTCCATGATTTATCTAGTGGCACACCTCTTTCCATGATCTGTGTCTGTCATCTGTCATGTTACACTGACCTCCAATGAACTGCATTTCTTTCTACCATTCCCCCCTGTGATGTCACCTATCTCCTACTCTATTCCTCCCCCTTATGTATCTCTTACACTACTCAGACTGTGCTCATTTGCTATGTGACTGTGAGATTCAGTATCCTAACCCTCATTTACATGAGATTGCCTACTAATGCTTAGTTACATGTCTTAGACTCAGCTTGCCTCCTTAGCAACCACTACACGGTGGCCATGTTGTTTTTGGTCTGCTGGTCCCTGCATTGTCATTCCATGTATTGCATGAAACCCACATTTGTGGGTTTATGACCTTCTTTTTTATGGTTTTATACAGCGCAGCCCGTTTGGCATTGGGTTATCTTGCCAATGGCCACATATTTGGCCATTGGCATGCTGCCTGAGTCATATGCACCCTTTTTTTGGAGCTGACATGGCTCAGTTGTGGAATTTGCAGAAACATACTCAGTTGTCAACTGAGTACATTTCTGCAGCTAAAACGTCTCTTACACGGACTGGTTTCTGCTTTGTGGATCACTAATATACCTCATTTGCATACCTTTCAGCTGCAAGTGAGGTATTTAGCATGTCCACACCCAGTCCATGTAAGAGACGTTTTAGCTGGTCTCTTACACGGAGTTTAGGGCTGTTCCTGGATCGCGAGGCTTGCATGGAGTGTTGCACTTCTCTTACACTCCGTGCAAGCCTTCGTGAATCCTGCCCAAGTTCTTAAAAGACAAACAAAGCTCTAATGAACAAAAAGAAATGAGCTGGAATTACATAATTATGTCTGTGCATTTGAAATGACACTACAGTTTTCAGTAGAAGCTGTAGCAAATACAAATGCATTTATTTATTTATTTATTTGTTTTACTTTGCATTTGTTAACCGGGATAGTCCAACTGGATACATGTCCATTTTCAGTGGAGGCCCGGGGAGAAAAGCTCCAAAGAAACACATATGCAGGACATACAAATATATTTTATATGTTTCTAGTATATTCAACCAGACAATATAGATGAGCACACATTATTAATTCCTTCACAAATACATATATAATGATCAAAGCATATACAAACAATAAAGTATGTTAAATATCTATCTAGATTCACATCATGCATCTGAATGTGGCATTGATAAGACTAAAATAGTCCCATCAGGAGATTATGTGTTTAACCAATATTCATTCATTTCAACAAAACATGATACAGGTGAAATAACATCCATGTAACATTATCACAGAACAGGACAGTGTAAACCTGCTCATCCTGATCAGTAAGCAGCGTCCATACCTCCACTCACCTACTTATGAAGCAGCTTACCCGCTCACTTCCTTTACCATTTAATGCATTACACCATCAACCAATAAGCAGCTTCCTCCGCTTGCTTATGTACTTATCAAACAAAGTAACCGCTCAATTTCATTGCCATTTATTGCATTATACCATCAACCAAATAAGCAGCTTCCTTCGCTTACTCATGTACTTATCAAACAGCATAACTGCTCACTTTCCTTTCCCAACGTATTGAACTAACAATCCAACACCAGACAGGGAACAGAAGAGGCAAGCCTGCCCCTCTTCTCTGCTCTATCCAAACTACACATAACCACATCCCCACTAATAAAAAGAGGGAGGGAGGGTGGATATCAAGTTTACACCAAAATGTGACTCCTCCTCCAGTTATACTTGCCTAACATCCTTTAAGCTCCTCCCTACCCCTAACTCACTTCCTCCCAAATCTCATCCATTCCTATTTAACCCTATCCTCCACCTATCCTCCCAATTCCTGCTACTCTATTTATCTAACCCCCCCCCCTTGAAGATGTCCCTGGACAAACCGGTCTGTCCCAAACCTCATTTGTCCCGGTCCCCTTCAAGAAACACATCACAGCAAATTACATTTGACAACCTTTATTAAATTTCCATAAACATAAATATTAACCAATATTCATTCATTTCAACCAAACATGATACAGGTGAAATAAAAGTCATGTAACATTATCATAGGACAGGACAGCATAAATTTGCTTATCCTGATCAGTAAGCAGCATCCATACTTCCACTCACATACTTATGAAGCAGTGTACCCGCTCACTTCCTTTACCATTTAATGCATTACACCATCAACCAATAAGAAGATCCCTCCGCTTGCTTATGTACTTATCCAGCAAAGTAACTGCTCACTTTCCTTTCCCAACTTAGTGAATTGACCATCCAACACCAGAGGGGGAACAGAAGAGGTCAAGCCTGCCCCTCTTCTCCACCCACCAGCCTCACCAGGGTGTTCTCCCTCTCTCCACCAAACTTCCATCATTTAGACAGCATTAGGGGATAAGGCCAAACATTATTCAGTGTACAATAATTACCAGGTCATTACCAGCCCCTAGCAATTAACTAATAATAACCAGAGCAAGACCTGCCACTGGAGCAGGAATACTCAACCCCAACCACGAAACCACCCTTCCCATAGCAACCCCTTTTACTTGCCCAATGACATGTAGAACAACCTGAAAACTTTCAAATGCCATTTAACAGCCACCTTGCCAACACCAACTGCCCATTATAAACAGTAAGGCACCTAACCCCCTGATAGTTTTAGCAATCTGACCTCTCTTAGCTCTATCAGTACCCTTGAATGCCACCAGCAATATGCCAAACTTGAAAATGCCCTATGCCACCCTTTCAAAACAAGATTAGTGACATGCCAACTCCATCCAGAATGTAGAAAATAAACCATACCCTTTCGCTCCTTCAAGAACAGTAAATCAAAGCCACACTTCCCATGCAAGGACACCCCTTCTAGCTCACCACCTGAACCCACTTACTCAATGCAACCGACTAATCCCCTACCACTAAAGGCTGCAACCCTCCCTGAGCCCATCCAAGAAAAAAAAAAAACAGTTACCAATAATCCAGTGCAAATTGACTCCTGATGCTCTCCACCCAAAACAAGCAAACAAACCATTATGTTGTAACTACTGGGAAGAAAATATAACAACAATTCCATATGAGGATATCTTGCTGGAAGACCATGAACTCTTTTCACACCACTCCATTAAGTGACATCATCCTTGACCCCCCTCTCTCACCTGTCAAAGCCACCTTCCTACAACCTAGCAAGTAATATCCAGTAAGCCTTTCTCCATTTGCAACCTCCGAGGGATCTGTGAAAGAAAAAAACTGAAAATACTTCATTCACACATAATTACAGCTTCTTAATGACAGTATGCACCACCACTGGCATATTTCCTTCATCAACTGCATAAAATGCATCTACTACCGCATACAAAAAACAATGAAACTTAAGATGTGTTAACAAAACTACCCGTAAGATTTCCTCCACACCTCACATAATCATGATACAACCAACACCCATGTGAAATAAAACAAATATGTGAAATAAAACAAATGATTGCATTAATACAACCAACACCCATGTGAAATAAAACAAATGATTGCATTAAAAGGCCTATTCTATAAATACATATATCGCTCTTTTCCCAACCAAGTAGATCCCAACAACATTGTTAACCATAATTAAGGCAAAGAAAAAAAGCATCCATAGTTGTGCTATTATAGCCTAGTACCAAACCTGAGGTGTAAATACTCCCCCACAGCTCTACCTATATCCCTTTGGACACGGGTAACAATCACCCATGTCCCTCTTAAATAAGAGCAACATGCAGTGCACTCTGGATTAAGGAATCTTACTTACCTGAACCTGGCTAGTTCATCAAAATCTTAAAGCCATTAACCTAGTAACTACCCCCGCTCCTGAAATTGGTGCCGCTCCTTCCACCAGTAAGAACCCCAAACTACCCCTAAGCAAATATCAAACCCTGCTATAACTTGGCCTCAACATACCTTATCCTCCTTTGGCCTTACACTACCCAGCTGCACCAAGCTTGAAACACCTTAATGAACACAAAACAAACACTTGTTAACATACCATCTACCAGCCATCAACCCAGCCTCCCCCAGCAGAATACCTTACCTCCAAATACAAGTGCATAATAACCATAAATAAAATGAATATAGATAAACTGACTTTCAAGGGCCCTGGCACCAGTAACCTAGTGACTTCCTATGCCTTTAATTACTGCACATCCACCCCACCTGTGGAAAACCCCCAGACCCCTCCATAATAGATCCGCTACCCTGATTTACCCAGCCCCCAACATACTACTTTACTTGTTGATACACTACCCAAACCATACCAAGTTCAACATATCTTGCTAAACAGCGAATAAAATAAAATTCCCTGTGACCCCTTTGTACATAACTCCAAACAACTGGAATGTCCAATCCCTCAACATCAACTATCTTTAACTACTGCCTGCAGGACAGAGACTGTTTACATTACACTCCCCCATTCAAGCACATTTATGCACCATTCCATCAATGGAAACAGCCACTGGTACCTGCGCCGTCGCACCCCTAGTCCTACCTTACCTTGACCCAAACATACCTCCTTAAATAACTCCCTATGCACCACTCCAGCACCAAAATCCACAATCCCATTATACACTAGTCCAACCATCAAAATCCACATAAAGCATCCATTACCTTTCAAAGGCATTTAATCAAGGTGCTGACCACTGGTCACTCAGCACATGCCCATCTCTGGCCTTCCTGTGCACCACCCAAGCAGCAGTGGCATCCATTGAAACAGCTCCAACACCTCCGAATCTCCCTCCCTCCGGTCACCAATCACACCTACTTGATTCCACACCTCCACAATCTGTAAAAGGAAAAACACAGACTAATCACCTTGCCTTAGCAATATAACTTATTTTGCAATCAGTCAACCACGCTCTCCACCTACCGTCTCCAAAACAAGGAGCAGTAGCCCTCATAATGTGGAACAAATGGACAAACTGTGAGACATCGACTAATAGCTTGCTCATCTCAGCCAGGAAATACAATTATTTATTTATTTTTTTTTACTTAGAATGTTACACCATTGTATCACATTCCTACTGACCAGTGTGATCCTGAACTGCTGATGTGCTTTTAGCTGCCATTCGAACTGGCAATATCAGAATGAAGTTCCAAACTATTGAAGAGGCACTGACAAAAGCACGCCATACTCCCCCCAATACTAGTTAGTGCCACATCAGTGCTGTGTAAAGGAAGCAATGGAGAAACTAGCTGTCTGGTCTGGACACTCTTTAGCAAATTCCCACATGTGAGTGGCACCTCTCCCTTCAGAGCAAAACATCTGGACAAAGCCATAAAGAACAATGGGTAATGGCCCAAAACTATATTTTAATTATTTTGTTTTTAAATTTACTTCCCTTTTCCCTTCACTCTATTTCTTTTCTCTTTCTTTGCCACCTATTTAAACTAGAGCTATCCAACTTATTGGTAATCCAACCAGTACTTTAATAACATCAGTTTATAATTGTCAGTTCTCCTGACTAGCCAGTAAGTTGGCACAAATCTCCAATATGTAACCGACGAGTGATAAACCACTCTTCCTCTATATAGTCAACAACTTCACCATCCTCCCTCCTGTAAACCATTCATCTTGAGGCTTCTCTACTGTCCCCCTCCTAGCAGAAATGGCACAGCACGCAACAAACATTAGCTGAAGTGATCCGCAAATTTACAGAAAACACAAATTTGTCTGCTTGACTCCCAAGCTCCCCTCAAGTTGCAGGCATGGGCATGTAAATTATTTAAATTATGTCACCCGGCTTTTTTTTTTTTGAGTAGAATATATACAGCTATATAAAGCTGTATAATTTATTATATATACAAGGTTGTGTATGGGTCTCCATAGTACAACCCATCTTGTGGGCAAATCTTCTCTTAACATTTTCCCCTGACTAGTAATAAAATGCAGTCCAACATGCTGTAATTAGGAACACCACAGACCCTTGCCTGCCAGTTTGCCATAACTATCAAGCAAGCATGTTCCATAACATGTTCCATAACAAAAATAAATAAATAAATAATTTGACAACTAAAGAGCTAAGCTGGCCATCGCTGACAAAAGAAACCCCTTTAAATGTATACCCAATCATCCGGTTATGCACTCCTTAAACTGCAACAAGCCAGAAAATAGTTAACGGATTTCTAAACCTCGATTTTATTAGCAACCTGTCACTCAGCCCAAAGGGACCCATTACAGCTGCAGTCTCATAAAATTGAGTAGTGACCAAAATCACTAGGCACAATCTGAGTACCCTGTTTCCAGTACAGCCAAGAGACCTGTGAGGATTGTCATCATTGTCCCAAAAAAGTTCACATTCCTGACACCTCCCAATCTGTGAGAAGCCCCACAGTTCAGAAGCAGCAGTCGTGCATGGTGACAAATAGGGCTGTACCCTGCTGAAAGCCTGAGGGAAACCAAGCAAACAGCCCCTCGCCCCCCTGCGAAGTATTTAATGCACACTTGAGCACTGTAACGGGTCATCAATGCACACTACAAATTAAGATCAAACGGCATATTGCACACTTTAAGGAATGTAAACTGACTAACAGTTGGTCCTCCAATATCAAACCAGCCAACAAGCACCACAGTAATTCATACAAACTATAAATCAACCTGGCCGACTACACTGGAAATTAAAAAAAACTGCTCTCCCCAACCCTCCTTCCAACACACGTCATCTGCATACCCATCCAAAACATGGACCAGTTACTCAACGTCAAAACCACAGCTCTTACCCTCATTGTCAGCACTGGGTTCAATGTCTCTGAAAGCCATTCCAATGTTGGAGTGATACATATTCCACCAAGACACAATGGAAGGCCCCAAAACAGCAGCAGAAACTCTGAGCAGGGCCTGAAAAGTCCAACAAGATTGCGCCGACAAAAAGAGTTGACCAGAAACTGAACCAATGACACCCGGCATAGGATGCATGGACAAGCCAGAACACATGCTGAGCAGAGCTTGTGATGCCCCATCAAGACTGCAGGTGTCACCATTCAATGAGCCCACCCACCAAGCAATCACGTGACCCATCAAAAGCCTACCAATTTTATAAGGAATACCCACATCTGAGCAAAGTGGCAAGTTATATTAAAAATTTCTCTGAAACTAAAACTACAAGCTGTAAATAATCTTCTTACCTGTCAGAAAATGGGCACCCACAGCTAAGTCACACAGCGACAATTTAAACCACCTAATCCACTGCCTTTCTCCTCCCACATAAGAAAGACTCCAAAGAGCACTGTTTCCTTTCCCTTTTTTTATGTCATTGTTTGCACCATAGAGCGCAGTCATACACTACTTGTGACACAACTAGGGGACTACATTGATGAAAGTATTAAAACATGCAGTGATTACCAACTTATCGGTAACACCTGACAAGCAGAGTATGGATGCTGCCATTAATTACCTAACGCAAAATGGTATAGCAAAATGCCAATCATGTTTCTAATATTCTAACTGAAGCACAATACAGCACTGCATTACTGGTAACAGAAATGATGGCCATTCTTAATTCAAAAGGTAAAGAGCTTTATTTGCCTGCCTTTGTGAAAACTCAGCATGATGATACACTAAGGCTGCCACTATAAACTTCTTGAAGCACCACCCTCCATTCCTTTCCTTGCCCAAAACCAGGCCACTGAAAACATGTAGCCAGAAGGAACAGGCCTATGAGGCAAAACTATACAGCCAAGCCCTGCCTAACACCCCCTGCCCATATCCAAATTCTCTGGGGGGAGAAAAAAAAATAATAATTAAACTTATAATAATGTATTGCTGTATATAACTTTTCTCTCAGAATACCTACAGGTCATCATGGGTGTACCTTGCTTTAGCAAGTTCATGCCAAACTGTGACTCCTACTCCAGTTATACTTGCCTAATATCCTTTAAGCCCCTCCCTACCCTTACCTCACTTCATCCCAAACCTCATCCATTCCTATTTAACCCTATCCTCCCCCTATCCTCCCAATTCCTGCTACTTTATTAATCTACCCCCCCCTTGAAGATGTCTCTAGACAAATTGGTCTGTTCCAAACCTCATTTCTTCTGAGATGAGACCAATAGTCAAACCCAAATTACTGGCAGCACAGACAGATGACCTGCCCTTTCTTCTGTGGTCAGCTACTTATCAGACTATTTTGAAACATTTACTATTAAAAATAACTAATGTTAATTAACACACTTGAGGTTAATGGGTCGGTGAGTTGAGTTTTGAACAGGAAAGAAGCATATTGCAAAAAGGAAAAATTAAAAGTCTGTGGCAAACTGTCTTCATTATACTGTTTTAAAATGTACTAGATTAAGGCATTACAAATAATGGTCAGAAATGTATTAGTTTGTTTATGTATGTACGTATGTGTGTATGCATGTGTGTGTGTATGTATGTATGTATTTATTTATTTATGCATGCCTGCATGCATTTCTGTTTGCTTGTTTGTTTGTTTGTTAACCAGGGTAGTGGACTGATGCACTGAGGACCCATTTCAACTACATTCTGAGGTATAGAGTTCAAAGAGAGCATACAGTAGACACAAAATACAGAGAACAAGGATATATTTTCATTACAATTAGTGATATTTTGAAAAAGATAATTGAAAAATAAATCTATCCATCCGACCACAACCCCTTTTTCCTATTTTTGCACAAGGAGTCAGAGACTCACTTTAACAGTGACAATTGTCTATATATAAGGAAATTAAAACAATACTAAAAGATGTTAAGCTGAAGGCAGTGCAAATAAACAATACAGTATAATAATTATGTTGTAAAGAATACTATATACATATTTACAATGAAAAGGAATACACTAATCAAAAATTACACAAATGCAAGGAGGGTTATACATTTGTATAGTTAGTAGTTATGGGATTAATGTGGCATATGCAGTTAATAGGTGTATGAGGAATAACTGACACTGAAGAAGAAGAATATGTACTGTCATGAACTGCGAGGAAGATGAGGTGTGCTGTTGGTGAAATTCTGTTAGCTAGATTTATGATATTGGTTGTTGGACAAAGCAGGTACAAGTGGCTCTCTGTCTGCGAAAGCTTAATGTATATTTTTTAATTCTCTGTAGCTAGATTTGTTGTGGCATTCTGTAAGAAGAGAGTGCCACAGAACAGAAGCCAGAATAGAGAATCCATGGTTGGCAGATATAAGTTATTAGGTCTGTCCAGAAATTGAGCAGCACTGGGTTGTGAGTGAAATTAGTAGGATGTTTCCCAGATAGCTAATCTGAAACTAATGGAGCAATCAAGTCAGTGTAGATGGTTTGATGAACAAGGGAGGGAAACAGAAGAGCTATTCATTCTTCAATAGGGGCCAGTTATTTCAGTGCAGTGTGGCACAGTGGCATTCATTTTAGGATAAAGAGGAATGAATCTGTATATTTTATTTGAAAAGGTTTGAGGACCTTTGAGATTTTTTGTGGAGGCATAGGTGGACAAAGGAAGGAAATACTCCTAGTGAGGCTAAAGATCGTTTTTGATAATAGTATTCCTTAGTGGAGAGAAATTATGAGATATTGTTGTAGGCAAAGAGGGTGGGTTTAATTTGGATTTTAAATTTGAAACGTGCAGTACCATATATTTAAGCTGTGCTCAAGAATTAACACCTGTTTTTTAAATGGGATGACACATTCTAAAGGTTCATAGATTCATAGGTTCATAGGCTGGTACTAGGCTATCGGCCCTAGGGCCTATACAAGCCTAGCCATAACAATTCCCTGGATGTTTCTTCCCACAATATTTACTTCCCATGACCCCTGTCTAGCAGGTTCATAGGTTGGTACAAGGCTATCGGCCCTAAGGCCTATACAAGCCTATCCATAACAATTCCCTGGATATTATATGTATTTTTTTAATGATAAGAAGGCTGCAGTGGAAGCAATATTTTCAGTTTTTGGGGTGTGCTAAAGAACCTTAGTTTGTCCTTTTTGTGAGTCATTATTAGTTGCTTTCTGAGCAACAATGGATGCAGGATGTTGAGTTTTTTCTGCTGCTTTTGAAATGTAATATATTACAGCGTGTTTTGGAGTTGTAGTACCTCTTTATATTTGTTGAGTATGTTTTGGTGTTATTGTATTGTATTATATTTGCTGAATTTATTTTGGATGTATTGCAGTATCCTATAATGTTTGTTAGATTCATTGTAGAATACTATATCATCTGTATAAATAATGATGCTACCTGTTTTTAGAACTGTAGGTAATGCATTTGTGAAAAGGTGGAATAGACTGTGTGTGAAAATGTAGCCTTGGGAACACTCACCATTATTTTTGTGGTGATGATACTGAGCTGTTGTATGTTATTCAGAATGTTCTATCTGATGCATACTTGGCCAGCCACTCTAACGTGGGTGGTCCAGATATTCAGTAGACGTGAGAATTAAGCAGTAGTCTATGCTTGAGAGGAATATAAAAACATAAAAATAATATTAGGCAAATGAGTATGCAGACTATAAGATGCTCAGCAATCCAATAAACATGAAGACTTTAAATATGTCAACAAAAAGAACACCAGAGAAAAGCAAAAAACTGATGAAGGTTATGGAATGAACCACGGGAGAATGGAAATGGAATAAAAAGAAAGAGAAAATAAAATACTGCATCTATCAAATGCTGTGTATATTACACCAACATATGCTAGCTGTGAAAAAGATGTTGTCCTGAGTAATAGTTATCTACAGATCAGATAAGACAAAGGTAGTGAAAGGAGGCATAATAAAATAAATGAAAATTGAAGTCGCAAAGGGGGGTTAAAAGGAAAACTGCCAGCAAGACTATATGAATGGAATATAAAGGCAAGCCACAAAATAAACAAGTGTAAGGAGACACGTTAAGAAATATATAAGAAAATGAGTCTACAGAAGGTGAATATTTAACAACAGAAAAGAAAAAGATGAAAAAGATATTACCTAAACAATGATGAGCTGCAAAAGAAATAAATAGAAAATGGGTGTGGGATCTTGGAAAGTGAAAAGAATGGTGGAGAAAACTTCAGTTTACACCACTAAAAGGAACTTTTCCAAGTAAGATAGAAAAAACAATAATGCAAACTGTACACATCAAACTTTGAAAATAGTGGAGAAAATAGAATAGTATAAAACAACTGAAAAGAAAAAGGATTATTTAAAAATATTAAAAGGGGGAAACGGAATGTGTCTTATAAGATGTCAGATGAAAACCAATCAATTCAAATTATAAAGAATAATTTTAAGAATGAAATTATTTGGGTCATTTTCAACTGAGAATGATATAGCATGTTGTAGGAAGCCTTTTTCTAGAAAAAAATAATAACATAAAGTGATAGCTGGAATACTGTGCAATGCTGCAAAATTGAAAGGAAATATATGGTATTTAAAGCATATATTAGAAAGTGTAACATCCTTAAGCTCCCTCCCTACCCCTAAACTTACCTCTCCAAACCATCCATTCCTATTTAACCCTATCCTCCACCTATCCTCCCAATTCCTGCTACTCTATTTATCTAACTCTCTTGAAGATGTCCTGACAAACCGTCTGTCCTAAACCTCATTTGTCCGTCCCTTCTAAGAAACACATCACAGCAAATTACATTTGACAACCTTTTAGTTAAATTTCCATAAATATAACATAACTAATTCGTCTATTTCAACCAAACATGATACAGGTGAAATAAAAGTCATAACATTATCATAGGACAGGACAGCATAAATTTGCTTTATCCTGACTAGTAAGCAGCATCCATACTTCCACTCACATACTTATGAAGCAGCACTACCACTTCCTTTTACCATTTAATGCATTACACCATCAACCAATAAGAAGATCCCTCCGCTTGCTTATATGTACTTATCCAGCAAAGCAACTCGCTCTACTTCCTTCTCCCAACTTAGGTGAATTGACCATCCAACACCAGAGGGGGAAATAGAAGAGGTCAAGCCTGCCCTCTTTCTCTCCACCCACCACCTCACCCAGGGTGTTCTCCCTCTCTCCACCAAACTTCCATCATTTAGGACAGCATTAGGAGGCGCCAAACATTCAGTGTACAATAATTACCAGGACATTACTTCAGCCCCTAGCAATAATCCACACACCAGGGCAGACCTGCCACTGGAGCAGGAATACTAACCCCAACCACGAAACCACCCTTCCCATAGCAGCAAACCTCCCCTTTTACTTGCCTCAATGACATGTAGAACAACCTGAAACTTTCAAATGCCATTTAACAGCCACCTTGCCAACACCAACTGCCCATTATAAACAGTAAGGCACCTAACCCCTGATAGTTTTAGCAATCTGACCTCTCTTAGCTCTTATCAGTACTCCACCTTGAATGCCACCAGCAATATGCCAAACTTGAAAATGCCCTATGCCACCCTTTCAAAAACAAGATTAGTGACATGCCAACTCCATCCAGAATGTAGAAAATAAACCATACCCTTTCGCCTCCTTCAAGAACAGTAAATCAAAAGCCACACTTCCCATGCAAGGACACCTTCTAGCTCACCACCTAAACCCACTTACTCAGTGCAAACCTGACTAATCCCCTACCACTAAAGGAGCTTGCAACCCTCCCTGAGCCTCCATCCAAGAAAAAAAAAAACAGTTACCAATAATCCAGTGCAAATTGACTCCTGATGCTCTCCACCCAAAAACAAGCAAACAAACCATTATGTTGTAACTACTGGAGAAGAAAATATAACAACAATTCCATATGAGGATATCTTTTGTTGGAAGACCATGAACTCTTTTTCACACCACTCCATTAAGTGACATCATCCTTGACCCCCTCTCTCGGCCTTGTCAAAGCCACCTTCCTACAACCTAGCAAAGTAATATCCAGTAAGCCTTTCTCCATTTGCAACCTCCGAGGGATCTGTGAAAGAAAAAACTGAAAATACTTCATTCACACATGGGATTACAGCTTCTTAATGACAGTATGCACCACCACTGGCATATTTCCTTCATCAACTGCATAAAATGCATCTACTACCGCGATTACAAAACAATGAAACTTAAGATGTGTTAACAAAAATACCCAGAAGATTTCCTCCACACCCTCACATAATCATGATACAACCAACACCCATGTGAAATAAAACAAATATGTGAAATAAAACAAATGATTGCATTAATACAACCAACACCCATGTGAAATAAAACAAATGATTGCATTAAAAGGCCTCCGCCTCTTATAAATACATATATCGCTCTTTTTCCCAACCAAGTAGATCCCAACAACATTGTTAACCATAATTAAGGCAAAGAAAAAAGCATCCATAGTTGTGCTATTATACCCTAGTACCAAACCCGAGGTGTAAATACCCACAGCTCTACTCTATGGATATCCCTTTGGACACGTGGTAACAATCACCCAGTTTCTGTCCCTCTTAAACATAGAGCAAACATGCAGTGCACTCTGGATTAAGGAATCTTACTTACCTGAACCTGGCTAGTTCATCAAAATCTTAAAGCCATTAACCTAGTAACTACCCCCGCATCCTGAAATTGGTGCAAGCCTCCTTCCACCAGTAAGAACCCCAAACTACTCCCTAAGCAAATATCAAACCCTGCTATATAACTTGGCCTCAACATACCTTATCACTCATTTGGCCTTACACTACCCAGCTGCACCAAGCTTGAAACACCTTAATGAACACAAAACAAACACTCTCTGTTAACATGCCCATCTACCAGCCATCAACCCATAGCCTCCCCAGCAGAATACCTTACCTCCAAATACAAGTGCATAATAACCATAAATAAAATGAATATAGATAAACTGACTTTTCAAGGGCCCTGGCACCAGTAACCTAGTGACTTCCTATGCCTTTAATTACTGCACATCCACCCCACCTGTGGAAAACCCCAGACCCTCCATAATAGATCAACTACCCACACCCCTGCTTTACCCCAGCCCCCCAACATACTCCTTTCCTTTTTACTTGTTGATACACTACCCAAACCATACCAAGTTCAACATACCTTGCTAAAACAGCTTAATAAAATAAAATTCCTGTGACCCCTTTGTACATAACTCCAAACAACCGAATGTCCAATCCTTCAACATCAACAATCTTTAACTACTGCCTCGCAGGACAGAGACTGCTTTACATTTTACACTCCCCCATTCAGCACATTTATGCACCATCTGGCTCCATCAATGGAAACAGCCACTGGTACCACAATGTCATGCTCGGGTTTGCACCCTTAGTCCCTACTCTTACCTTTGACCCAAACATACCTCCTCTAAATAACTCCCTATGCACCACTCCAGCACCAAAATCCACAATCCCATTATACACTAGTCCAATCCATCAAAATCCACATGTAAAGCATCCATTACCTTTCAAAGGCATTTTAATCAAGGTGCTGACCACTGGTCACTCAGCACATGCCCATCTCTGGCCTTCCTGTGCACTACCCAAGCAGCAGTGGCATCCATTGAAACAGCTCCAACACCTCCGAATCTCCTCCTCCGTCACCAATCACACCTACTTGATTCCACACCTCCACAATCTGTAAAAGGAAAAACACAGACTAATCACACTTTGCCTTAGCAATATAACTTATTTTGGCAATTGCAGTCAACCACGCTCTCCACCTTACCGCCTCCAAAACAAAGGAGCAGTAGCCTCATAATGTGGAAACAGGAAATGGACAACCAGAGACATCGACTAATAGCTTGCTCATCTCAGCCGGTAAGAAATACACTTATTTATTTATTTTTTACTTAGAATGTTACACCATTGTGGTCACATTCACCACTGACCAGTGTGATCCTGAACTGCTGATGTGCTTTTAGCTGCCATTCGAACTGGCAATATCAGAATGAAGTTCCAAACTATTGAAGAGGCACTTTGGACCAAAAGCACGCCATACACTCCCCAATACTCATTAGTGCCACATCAGTGCTGTGTAAAGGAAGCAATGGAGAAACTAGCTGTCTGGTCTGGAGACTTTAGCAAATTCCTGCCACATGTGAGTGGCACCTCTCCCTTCAGAGCAAAACATCTGGACAAAGCCATAAAGAACAATGTTGTAATGGCCCAAAACTATATTTTAATTATTTTGTTTTTAAATTTGCATTCCCTTTTCCCTTCACTCTATTTCTTTTCTCTTTCTTTGCCACCTATTTAAACTAGAGCTATCCAACTTATTGGTAATCCAAACCAGTACTTTAATAACATCAGTTTATAATTGTCAGTTCCCTCCTGACTAGCCAGTAAGTTGGCACATATCTCCAATATTTAACCGATGAGTGATAAACCACTCTTCCTCTATATAGTCAACAACTTCACCTATCCTCCCTCCTGTAAACCATTCATTCTTGAGGCTTCTCACTGTCCCCCTCCTAGCAGTAAATGGCACAGCACTCCAACAAACATTAGCTGAAGTAATCCCCAAATTTACAGAAACACAAATTTGTTCCTGCTTGACTCCCCAAGCTCCCCTCAGAAGTTGCAGAGCATGGGCATGTAAATTATTTAAATTATGTCACCCGGCTTTTTTGAGTAGAATATATACAGCTATATAAAGCTGTATAATTTATTTACATATATACAAGGTTGTGTATGTCTCCATAGTACAACTCCATCTTGTGGGCAAATCTGCTCTTAACATTTTCCCCTGATCAGTAATAAAATACAGTCCAACATGCTGTAATTAGGAACACCACAGACCCTTGCCTGCCAGTTTGCCATAACTTATCAAACGCAAGCATGTTCATGCATAACACATGTTCCATAACAAAAATAAATAAATAAATAATTTGACAACTAAAAGAGCTAAAGCTGAGCCATCGCTGACAAAAGAAACCCCTTTAAATGTATACCCAATCATCCGGTTATGCACTCCTTAAAACTGCACGCTAGACCAGAAAAATAGTTAACGGATTTCTAAACCTCGATTTTACGGTAGTAAACCTGTCACTCAGCCCAAAGGGACCCATTACAGCTGCAGTCTCATAAAATTGAGTAGTGACCAAAATCACTAGGCACTAATCTGAGTACTCCTGTTTCCAGTACAGCCAAGAGACCTGTGAGGATTGTCATCATTGTCCCAAAAGTTCACATTCCTGACACCTCCCAATCTGTGAGAGAAGCCCCACAGTTCAGAAGCAGCAGTCGTGTGGCATGGTGACAAATACTGTACCCTGCTGAAAAGCCTGAGGGAAAACCAAGCAAACAGCCCCTCGCACCTGCTTAAGTATTTAATGCAACACTTGAGCACTGTAACGGTCATCAATGGCACACTACAAATTAAGATCAAAGCGGCATACGTGCACACTTTAAGGAATGTAAACTGACTAACAGTTGGTCCTCCAATATCAAACCAGCCAACAAAGCACCACAGTAATTCATACAAACCATAAATCAACCTGGTCGACTACACTGGGTTAAAAATTAAAAAAAAAAACTGCACAACTCCCCAACCCTCCTTCCAACACACATGTCATCTACGTACTCACATCCAAAACATGGACCAGTTTACTCAACGTCAAAACCACAGCTCTTACTCCACTCATTGTCAGCACTGGGTTCGGACATGTCTCTGAAAGCCATTCCAATGTTGGAGTGATACATATTCCACCAAGACACAATGGAAGGCCCCAAAACAGCAGCAGAAACTCTGAGCAGGGCCTGAAAAGTCCAACAAGATTGGTAACCACGACAAAAAGAGTTGACCAGAACTGAACCAACAACACCCGGCATAGGGATGCATGGACAATTCTTCAGAACATTATACATGCTGAAGTAAGAGCATGTGATGCTCCATCAAGACTGCAGGGCGCCACCATTCAATGAGCCCACCCACCAAGCAACCACGTTAGACCCATCAAAGCCTACCAATTTTATAAGGAATACCCACATCTGAGCAAAAGTGGCAAGTCATATTAAAAATTTCTCTGAAACTAAAACTGAAGCTGTAAATAATCTTCTACCTGTCAGAAAATGTAAGGCACCCACAGCTAAGTCACACAGCGACAAAATTTAAAACCACCCTAATCCTGCCTTTCTCCTCCCACATAAGAAAGACTCCAAAGAGCACTGTTTCCCTTTCCTTTTTTATGTCATTGTTTGCACCATAGAGCGCAGTCATACACTACTAGTGACACAACTAGGGGACTATTACATTTGATGAAAGTATTAAAACATGCCGCAGTGATTACCAACTTATAGGTAACACCTGACAAGCAAGAATGCTACCATTAATTACCTAACGAAATGGTATAGCAAAATGCCAATCATGTTTCTAATATTCTACCTGAAGCACAATACAGCACTGCATTACTGGTAACAGAAATGATGGCCATTCTTAATTCAAAGGTAAGAGCTTTATTCGCTTCTGCCTTTGTGAAAACTCAGTATGATGATACACTAAGCAGGCTGCCACTCATAAACTTCTTGAAGCACCACCCCTCCATTCCTTTCCTTGCCCAAAACCAGGGCCGCTGAAAACATGTAGCCAGAAGGAACAGGCCTATGAGGGAAAACTATATAGCCAAGCCCTGCCCTAACACCCTGCCCATATCCAAATTCTCTGGGGAGAAAAATAATAATTAAACTTATAATAATGTATTGCTGTATATAACTTTTCTCTCAGAATACCTACAGGTCATCATGGGTGTACCTTTGCTTTAGCAAGTTCATGCCAAACTTCATAACTCCTACTCCCAGTTATACTTCTGCCTAATATCCTTTTAAGCCCCTCCCTACCCCTACCTCACTTCATCCCAAACCTCATCCATTCCTATTTAACCCTATCCTCCCTACCCTCCCCAATTCCTGCTACTTTATTAATCTACCCCCTTGAAGATGTCTCTAGACAAATTGGTCTGTTCCAAAACCTCATTTCTTCTGAGATGAGATCAATAGTCAAACCCAAATTACTGGCAGCACAAACAGATGACCTGCCTTTCTTCTGTGGTCAGCTACTTATCAGACTATTTTGAAACATTTACTATTAAAAACTAACTAATGTTAGTGTTAAACACACTTAAGTTAATGGGTAAATTGAGTTGAAAGTTTTTGAACAGAAAAGACTTATATTGCAAAAGAGGAAAAATTAAAAGTCTAGCTGTGGCAAACTGTCTTCATTATACTGTTTTAAAATGTACTAAGATTAAGGCATTACAAATAATGGTCAGAAATGTGTGGTTTGTTTATGTATACATTGTATGTGTATGCATGTGTGTGTGTATATGTATGTATGTATGTATTTATTTATTTGCTTCATGCCTGCATGCATTTCTGTTCTTGTTTGTTTGTTTGTTAACCAGGGTAGTGGACTGATGCACTGAGGACCCATTTCAACTACATTCACAATTATAGAGTTCAAGAGAGCATACAGTAGACACAAAATACAGAACAAGGATATATTTTTCATTACAATTGGTGATATTTTGAAAGATAATTGAAAATAAATCTATCCATCCGACCTAACCCCTTTTTTCCTATTTTTGCACAAGGAGTCAAAGACTCCTTTAACAGTAATTGTATATATATAAAATTAAAACAATACTAAAAGATGTTAAGAAGCTGAAGGCAGTGCAAAATAAACAATACAATTATAATAATTATGTTGTAAAGAATGCTATATACATATTTACAATGAAAAGGAATACACCTAATCAAAATTACACAAATGCAAGGAGGGTTATACATTTTGTATGGTTAGTAGTTATGGGATTAATGTGGCATATGCAGTTAATGGAGTTAATGAGGAATAACTGACACTGAAGAAGAAGAATATGTACTGTCATGAACTGCGAGGGAAGATGAGGTGTGCTGTTGGTTGAAATTCTGTTAGCTAGATTTATGATATTGGTTTGTTGGGACAAAGCAGACAGGTGTCTCTGTCTGCAGCTTAATGTATATTTTGAATTCTCTGTAGCTAGATTTGTTGTGGCATTCTGTGAAGAGTGCCACAGAACAGGAAGCCAGAATAGAGAATCCATAGTTTGGCAGATATAAGTTATTAGGTCTGTCCAGAAATTGAGCAGCACTAGGTTGAGTGAAATTAGTGGGATGTTTCCCAGATAGCTAATCTGAAACTAATGGAGCAATCAAGTCAGTGTAGATGGGCTGATGAACAAGGGGAAACAGAGAGAGCTATTCATTCTTCAATAGAGACCCAGTTATCTCCAGTGGGGGTGAAGCAGTGGCGACAGGCCAGTTATTTCAGTGCAGTGTGACACAGTGGCATTCAGGCCAGTTATTTCAGTGCAGTGTGGCACAGTGGCATTCATTTTAGGATAAAGAGGAATGAATCTGTATATTTTATTTGGCTTGAGGACCTTTGAAGTTTTTTAATGGAGGCATAGGTGGACAAAGGCAGGAAATACTCCTAGTGAGGGTAAAGATGGATTTTGATAATGGTATTCCTTAGTGGAGAAATTATGAGATATTATTTGTAGGCAAAGGGTAGGTTTTAATTTGGATTTTAAATTTGAAAGCATTAAGTACACCATATATTTAAGCTGTGCTCAGAATTAACACCTGTTTTTAAATGGGATGACACATTCTAAAGGTTCATAGATTCACCATAGGTTCATGGGGTTGGTACTAGGCTATGAAGCCCTAGGGCCTATACAAACTAGCCATAACAATTCCCTGGATGTTTCTTCCCACAATATTTACTTCCATGACCCCTGTCCTAGCAGGTTCATAGGTTCATAGGTTCATAGGATTTGGTACAAGGCTATACATTCAAGGCCTATACCAAATACTATCCATAACAATTCCCTGGATATTATATGCTTGTTTTTACCCCAATGATAAAGCGGCTGCAGTGGAGGCTTAATATTTTCAGTTTTGGGGGTGTACTTAAAGAACCTTGGTTTGGCATTTTTGTGAGTCATTATTAATTGTTTTCTGAGCAACAATGGATGCAGGATGTTGAGATTTTTGTGCTGCTTTTGAAATGTAATATATTACAAGCGTGTTTGGGTTGTAGTACCTCTATGAGGTATGTTTTTGGTGTTATTGTGTATATTATATTTGCTGAATTTATTTTGGATGTAGCTTGCAGTATCCTATAATGTTTCGTTAGATTCATTGTATGAATACTTCATATCATCTGTATAAATAATGATGCTACCTGGATTCTTTAGAACTGTAGGTAATGGCTTGTCGAAAAGAGTGGAATAGACTGTGTGTGAAAATGTAGCCTTGGGAACACTCACCATTATTTTTGTGGTGATGATACTGAGCTGTTGTATGTTATTCAGAATGTTCTATCTGATGCATAATTGGCCAGCCACTCTAACGTGGTGGTCCAGATATTCAGCAGACGATGAGAATTAAGCAGTAGTCTATATGCTTGAGAGGAATATAAAAACATATAAAACAATATTAGGAAAATGAGTATGCAGACTATATAGATGCCAAAGCAATCCAATAAACATGAAGACTTTTAAATATGTCAACAAAAAGAACACGCAGAGAGAAAGCAAAAAACTGATGAAGTTGTTGGTGGAATGGAACCACGGGGAGAATGGAAATGGAATAAAAAAGAAAGAGAAAAATAAAATACTGCATCTATCAAATGCTGTGTATATTACACCAACAACAACCTATGCTAGCTGTGAAAAGATGTTGTCCTGAGTAATAGTTATCTACAGATCAGATAAATAAAGGTAGTGAAAGGAGGCATAATAAAATAAATGAAAATTGAAGCTTTAAGCAGCGGGGGGTTAAAAAAAAGGAAAACTGCCAGCAAGACTATATGAAGATGGAATATAAAAGGCAAGCCACAAAATAAACAAGTGTAAGGAGACACGCTAAGAAATATATAAGAAAATGAGTCTACAGAAGGTGAATATTTAACAACAGAAAAAGAAAAAAAAGATGAAAAAAAGATATTACCTAAACAATGATGTGAGCTGCAAAAGAAATAAATAGAAAATGGGTGTGGGATCTGAAAGTGAAAAAGAATGGTGGAGAAAAACTTCAGTTTACACCACAAAAAGGGAACTTTTCCAAGTAAGATAGAAAAACAATAATACCAAACTGTACACATCAAACTTTGAAAATAGTGGAGAAAAATAGGTGCAAATAGTATAAAACAACTGAAAAGAAAGAGGATTATTTAAAAATATTAAAAGGGAAACGGAATGTGTCTTATAAGATGTCAGATGAAAACCAATCAATTCAAATTATAAAGAATAATTTTAAAGAATGAAATTATTTGGGTCATTTTCAACTGGGGAGTAAATGATATAGTAGATTGTAGGGAAGCCTTTTTCTAGAAAAAAAAAAATAACATAAAGTGATAGCTGGAATACTGTGCAATGCTGCAAAATTGAAAGGAAATATATGGTATTTAAGAAACATATATAAATAGAACAAACCATTTCCTAAGAGACATGAGTGTAACATTTTTGTCAGTGATTTTTAGCTGACAATGGGAAAATATTCCACCTATCCTCCCAATTCCTGCTACTCTATTTATCTAACTCCCCTTGAAGATGTCCCTGGACAAACCGGTCTGTCCCAAACCTCATTTGTCCGTCCCCTTCAAGAAACACATCACAGCAAATTACATTTGACAACCTTTATTAAATTTCCATAAACATAAATATTAACCAATATTCATTCATTTCAACCAAACATGATACAGGTGAAATAAAAGTCATGTAACATTATCATAGGACAGGACAGCATAAATTTGCTTATCCTGATCAGTAAGCAGCATCCATACTTCCACTCACATACTTATGAAGCAGTGTACCCGCTCACTTCCTTTACCATTTAATGCATTACACCATCAACCAATAAGAAGATCCCTCCAGCTTGCTTATGTACTTATCCAGCAAAGTAACTGCTCACTTTCCTTTCCCAACTTAGTGAATTGACCATCCAACACCAGAGGGGGAACAGAAGAGGTCAAGCCTGCCCCTCTTCTCCACCCACCAGCCTCACCAGGGTGTTCTCCCTCTCTCCACCAAACTTCCATCATTTAGACAGCATTAGGGGATAAGGCCAAACATTATTCAGTGTACAATAATTACCAGGACATTACCAGCCCCTAGCAATTAACTAATAATAACCAGGGCAAGACCTGCCACTGGAGCAGGAATACTCAACCCCAACCACGAAACCACCCTTCCCATAGCAACCCCTTTTACTTGCCCAATGACATGTAGAACAACCTGAAAACTTTCAAATGCCATTTAACAGCCACCTTGCCAACACCAACTGCCCATTATAAACAGTAAGGCACCTAACCCCCTGATAGTTTTAGCAATCTGACCTCTCTTAGCTCTATCAGTACCCTTGAATGCCACCAGCAATATGCCAAACTTGAAAATGCCCTATGCCACCCTTTCAAAACAAGATTAGTGACATGCCAACTCCATCCAGAATGTAGAAAATAAACCATACCCTTTCGCTCCTTCAAGAACAGTAAATCAAAGCCACACTTCCCATGCAAGGACACTCCTTCTAGCTCACCACCTAAACCCACTTACTCAGTGCAACCGACTAATCCCCTACCACTAAAGGCTGCAACCCTCCCTGAGCCCATCCAAGAAAAAAAAAAAACAGTTACCAATAATCCAGTGCAAATTGACTCCTGATGCTCTCCACCCAAAACAAGCAAACAAACCATTATGTTGTAACTACTGAGAAGAAAATATAACAACAATTCCATATGAGGATATCTTGCTGGAAGACCATGAACTCTTTTCACACCACTCCATTAAGTGACATCATCCTTGACCCCCCTCTCTCGCCTGTCAAAGCCACCTTCCTACAACCTAGCAAGTAATATCCAGTAAGCCTTTCTCCATTTGCAACCTCCGAGGGATCTGTGAAAGAAAAAAACTGAAAATACTTCATTCACACATAATTACAGCTTCTTAATGACAGTATGCACCACCACTGGCATATTTCCTTCATCAACTGCATAAAATGCATCTACTACCGCATACAAAAAACAATGAAACTTAAGATGTGTTAACAAAAATACCCGTAAGATTTCCTCCACACCTCACATAATCATGATACAACCAACACCCATGTGAAATAAAACAAATATGTGAAATAAAACAAATGATTGCATTAATACAACCAACACCCATGTGAAATAAAACAAATGATTGCATTAAAAGGCCTATTCTATAAATACATATATCGCTCTTTTCCCAACCAAGTAGATCCCAACAACATTGTTAACCATAATTAAGGCAAAGAAAAAAAGCATCCATAGTTGTGCTATTATACCCTAGTACCAAACCTGAGGTGTAAATACTCCCCCACAGCTCTACCTATATCCCTTTGGACACGGGTAACAATCACCCATGTCCCTCTTAAATAAGAGCAACATGCAGTGCACTCTGGATTAAGGAATCTTACTTACCTGAACCTGGCTAGTTCATCAAAATCTTAAAGCCATTAACCTAGTAACTACCCCCGCTCCTGAAATTGGTGCCGCTCCTTCCACCAGTAAGAACCCCAAACTACCCCTAAGCAAATATCAAACCCTGCTATAACTTGGCCTCAACATACCTTATCCTCATTTGGCCTTACACTACCCAGCTGCACCAAGCTTGAAACACCTTAATGAACACAAAACAAACACTTGTTAACATACCATCTACCAGCCATCAACCCAGCCTCCCCCAGCAGAATACCTTACCTCCAAATACAAGTGCATAATAACCATAAATAAAATGAATATAGATAAACTGACTTTCAAGGGCCCTGGCACCAGTAACCTAGTGACTTCCTATGCCTTTAATTACTGCACATCCACCCCACCTGTGGAAAACCCCCAGACCCCTCCATAATAGATCCGCTACCCTGCTTTACCCAGCCCCCAACATACTCCTTTACTTGTTGATACACTACCCAAACCATACCAAGTTCAACATACCTTGCTAAACAGCGAATAAAATAAAATTCCCTGTGACCCCTTTGTACATAACTCCAAACAACCGGAATGTCCAATCCTTCAACATCAACAATCTTTAACTACTGCCTGCAGGACAGAGACTGTTTACATTACACTCCCCCATTCAAGCACATTTATGCACCATTCCATCAATGGAAACAGCCACTGGTACCTGCGCCGTCGCACCCCTAGTCCTACCTTACCTTGACCCAAACATACCTCCTTAAATAACTCCCTATGCACCACTCCAGCACCAAAATCCACAATCCCATTATACACTAGTCCAACCATCAAAATCCACATAAAGCATCCATTACCTTTCAAAGGCATTTAATCAAGGTGCTGACCACTGGTCACTCAGCACATACCCATTTCTGGCTTTCCAGTGTACCACCCAAGCAGCAGTGGCATCCATCGAACCGGCTCCAACACCTCGAATCTCCCTCCGGTCACCAATCACACCTACTTGATTCCACACCTCCACAATCTGTAAAAGGAAAAACACAGACTAATCACCTTGCCTTAGCAATATAACTTATTTTGCAATCAGTCAACCACGCTCTCCACCTACCGTCTCCAAAACAAGGAGCAGTAGCCCTCATAATGTGGAACAAATGGACAAACTGTGAGACATCGACTAATAGCTTGCTCATCTCAGCCAAGAAATACACTTATTTATTTATTTTTTTTTACTTAGAATGTTACACCATTGTATCACATTCCTACTGACCAGTGTGATCCTGAACTGCTGATGTGCTTTTAGCTGCCATTCGAACTGGCAATATCAGAATGAAGTTCCAAACTATTGAAGAGGCACTGACAAAAGCACGCCACACTCCCCCCAATACTCATTAGTGCCACATCAGTGCTGTGTAAAGGAAGCAATGGAGAAACTAGCTGTCTGGTCTGGAGACTCTTTAGCAAATTCCCACATGTGAGTGGCACCTCTCCCTTCAGAGCAAAACATCTGGACAAAGCCATAAAGAACAATGGGTAATGGCCCAAAACTATATTTTAATTATTTTGTTTTTAAATTTACTTCCCTTTTCCCTTCACTCTATTTCTTTTCTCTTTCTTTGCCACCTATTTAAACTAGAGCTATCCAACTTATTGGTAATCCAACCAGTACTTTAATAACATCAGTTTATAATTGTCAGTTCTCCTGACTAGCCAGTAAGTTGGCACATATCTCCAATATTTAACCGATGAGTGATAAACCACTCTTCCTCTATATAGTCAACAACTTCACCATCCTCCCTCCTGTAAACCATTCATCTTGAGGCTTCTCTACTGTCCCCCTCCTAGCAGAAATGGCACAGCACGCAACAAACATTAGCTGAAGTAATCCCCAAATTTACAGAAAACACAAATTTGTCTGCTTGACTCCCAAGCTCCCCTCAAGTTGCAGGCATGGGCATGTAAATTATTTAAATTATGTCACCCGGCTTTTTGAGTAGAATATATACAGCTATATAAAGCTGTATAATTTATTATATATACAAGGTTGTGTATGGGTCTCCATAGTACAACCCATCTTGTGGGCAAATCTGCTCTTAACATTTTCCCCTGACTAGTAATAAAATACAGTCCAACATGCTGTAATTAGGAACACCACAGACCCTTGCCTGCCAGTTTGCCATAACTATCAAGCAAGCATGTTCCATAACATGTTCCATAACAAAAATAAATAAATAAATAATTTGACAACTAAAGAGCTATGCTGGCCATCGCTGACAAAAGAAACCCCTTTAAATGTATACCCAATCATCCGGTTATGCACTCCTTAAACTGCAACAAGCCAGAAAATAGTTAACGGATTTCTAAACCTCGATTTTATTAGCAACCTGTCACTCAGCCCAAAGGGACCCATTACAGCTGCAGTCTCATAAAATTGAGTAGTGACCAAAATCACTAGGCACAATCTGAGTACCCTGTTTCCAGTACAGCCAAGAGACCTGTGAGGATTGTCATCATTGTCCCAAAAAAGTTCACATTCCTGACACCTCCCAATCTGTGAGAAGCCCCACAGTTCAGAAGCAGCAGTCGTGCATGGTGACAAATAGGGCTGTACCCTGCTGAAAGCCTGAGGGAAACCAAGCAAACAGCCCCTCGCCCCCCTGCAAAGTATTTAATGCACACTTAAGCACTGTAACGGGTCATCAATGCACACTACAAATTAAGATCAAACGGCATATTGCACACTTTAAGGAATGTAAACTGACTAACAGTTGGTCCTCCAATATCAAACCAGCCAACAAGCACCACAGTAATTCATACAAACTATAAATCAACCTGGCCGACTACACTGGAAATTAAAAAAAAAAAAAAAAAAACTGCTCTCCCCAACCCTCCTTCCAACACACATGTCATCTGCGTACCCATCCAAAACATGGACCAGTTTACTCAACGTCAAAACCACAGCTCTTACCCTCATTGTCAGCACTGGGTTCGATGTCTCTGAAAGCCATTCCAATGTTGGAGTGATACATATTCCACCAAGACACAATGGAAGGCCCCAAAACAGCAGCAGAAACTCTGAGCAGGGCCTGAAAAGTCCAACAAGATTGCACCGACAAAAAGAGTTGACCAGAAACTGAACCAACAACACCCGGCATAGGATGCATGGACACGCCAGAACACATGCTGAGCAGAGCATGTGATGCTCCATCAAGACTGCAGGCGTCACCATTCAATGAGCCCACCCACCAAGCAACCACGTGACCCATCAAAAGCCTACCAATTTTATAAGGAATACCCACATCTGAGCAAAGTGGCAAGTCATATTAAAAATTTCTCTGAAACTAAAACTACAAGCTGTAAATAATCTTCTTACCTGTCAGAAAATGGGCACCCACAGCTAAGTCACACAGCGACAATTTAAACCACCTAATCCGCTGCCTTTCTCCTCCCACATAAGAAAGACTCCAAAGAGCACTGTTTCCTTTCCCTTTTTTTATGTCATTGTTTGCACCATAGAGCGCAGTCATACACTACTAGTGACACAACTAGGGGACTACATTGATGAAAGTATTAAAACATGCAGTGATTACCAACTTATAGGTAACACCTGACAAGCAAGAATGCTACCATTAATTACCTAACGCAAAATGGTATAGCAAAATGCCAATCATGTTTCTAATATTCTACCTGAAGCACAATACAGCACTGCATTACTGGTAACAGAAATGATGGCCATTCTTAATTCAAAAGGTAAAGAGCTTTATTCGCCTGCCTTTGTGAAAACTCAGTATGATGATACACTAAGGCTGCCACTATAAACTTCTTGAAGCACCACCCTCCATTCCTTTCCTTGCCCAAAACCAGGCCACTGAAAACATGTAGCCAGAAGGAACAGGCCTATGAGGGAAAACTATATAGCCAAGCCCTGCCTAACACCCCCTGCCCATATCCAAATTCTCTGGGGGGAGAAAAAAAAATAATAATTAAACTTATAATAATGTATTGCTGTATATAACTTTTCTCTCAGAATACCTACAGGTCATCATGGGTGTACCTTGCTTTAGCAAGTTCATGCCAAACTGTAACTCCTACTCCAGTTATACTTGCCTAATATCCTTTAAGCCCCTCCCTACCCCTACCTCACTTCATCCCAAACCTCATCCATTCCTATTTAACCCTATCCTCCCCCTACCCTCCCAATTCCTGCTACTTTATTAATCTACCCCCCCCTTGAAGATGTCTCTAGACAAATTGGTCTGTTCCAAACCTCATTTCTTCTGAGATGAGATCAATAGTCAAACCCAAATTACTGGCAGCACAAACAGATGACCTGCCCTTTCTTCTGTGGTCAGCTACTTATCAGACTATTTTGGAACATTTACTATTAAAAATAACTAATGTTAATTAACACACTTGAGGTTAATGGGTCGGTGAGTTGAGTTTTGAACAGGAAAGAAGCATATTACAAAAAGGAAAAATTAAAAGTCTGTGGCAAACTGTCTTCATTATACTGTTTTAAAATGTACTAGATAAAGGCATTACAAATAATGGTCAGAAATGTATTAGTTTGTTTATGTATGTACGTATGTGTGTATGCATGTGTGTGTGTATGTATGTATGTATTTATTTATTTATGCATGCCTGCATGCATTTCTGTTTGCTTGTTTGTTTGTTTGTTAACCAGGGTAGTGGATTGATGCACTGAGGACCCATTTCAACTACATTCTGAGGTATAGAGTTCAAAGAGAGCATACAGTAGACACAAAATACAGAGAACAAGGATATATTTTCATTACAATTAGTGATATTTTGAAAAAGATAATTGAAAATAAATCTATCCATCCGACCACAACCCCTTTTCCTATTTTTGCACAAGGAGTCAGAGACTCACTTTAACAGTGACAATTGTCTATATAAGGAAATTAAAACAATACTAAAAGATGTTATGCTGAAGGCAGTGCAAATACACAATACAGTATAATAATTATGTTGTAAAGAATACTATATACATATTTACAGTGAAAAGGAATACACTAATCAAAAATTACACAAATGCAAGGAGGGTTATACATTTGTATAGTTAGTAGTTATGGGATTAATGTGGTATATGCAGTTAATAGGTGTATGAGGAAGAACTGACACTGAAGAAGAAGAATATGTACTGTCATGAACTGCGAGGAAGATGAGGTGTGCTGTTGGTGAAATTCTGTTAGCTAGATTTATGATATTGGTTGTTGAACAAAGCAGGTACAAGTGGCTCTCTGTCTGTGAAAGCTTAATGTATATTTTTTAATTCTCTGTAGCTAGATTTGTTGTGGCATTCTGTAAGAAGAGAGTGCCACAGAACAGAAGCCAGAATAGAGAATCCATGGTTGGCAGATGTAAGTTATTAGGTCTGTCCAGAAATTGAGCAGCACTGGGTTGTGAGTGAAATTAGTAGAATGTTTCCCAGATAGCTAATTTGAAACTAATGGAGCAATCAAGTCAGTGTAGATGGTTTGATGAACAAGGGAGGGAAACAGAAGAGCTATTCATTCTTCAATAGGGGCCAGTTATCTCAGTGAAGTGTGGCGCAGTGGCATTCATTTTAGGATAAAGAGGAATGAATCTGTATATTTTATTTGAAAAGGTTTGAGGACCTTTGAGATTTTTTGTGGAGGCATAGGTGGACAAAGAAAGGAACTACTCCTAGTGAGGCTAAAGATTGTTTTTGATAATAGTATTCCTTAGTGGAGAGAAATTGTGAGATATTGTTGTAGGCAAAGAGGGTGGGTTTAATTTGGATTTTAAATTTGAAACGTGCAGTACCATATATTTAAGCTGTGCTCAAGAATTAACACCTGTTTTTTAAATGGGATGACACATTCTAAAGGTTCATAGATTCATAGGTTCATAGGTTGGTACTAGGCTATCGGCCCTAGGGCCTATACAAGCCTAGCCATAACAATTCCCTGGATGTTTCTTCCCACAATATTTACTTCCCATGACCCCTGTCTAGCAGGTTCATAGGTTCATAGGTTCATAGGTTGGTACAAGGCTATCGGCCCTAAGGCCTATACAAGCCTATCCATAACAATTCCCTGGATATTATATGTATTTTTTTAATGATAAAACGGCTGCAGTGGAAGCAATATTTTCAGTTTTTGGGGTGTGCCAAAGAACCTTGGTTTGGCATTTTTGTGAGTCATTATTAATTGTTTTCTGAGCAACAATGGATGCAGGATGTTGAGATTTTTGTGCTGCTTTTGAAATGTAATATATTACAGCGTGTTTTGGAGTTGTAGTACCTCTATGAGTATGTTTTGGTGTTATTGTATTGTATTATATTTGCTGAATTTATTTTGGATGTATTGCAGTATCCTATAATGTTTGTTAGATTAATTGTAGAATACTATATCATCTGTATAAATAATGATGCTACCTGTTTTTAGAACTGTAGGTAATGCATTTGTGAAAAGGTGGAATAGACTGTGTGTGAAAATGTAGCCTTGGGAACACTCACCATTATTTTTGTGGTGATGATACTGAGCTGTTGTATGTTATTCAGAATGTTCTATCTGATGCATAATTGGCCAGCCACTCTAACGTGGGTGGTCCAGATATTCAGCAGACGTGAGAATTAAGCAGTAGTCTATGCTTGAGAGGAATATAAAAACATAAAAACAATATTAGGAAAATGAGTATGCAGACTATAAGATGCTCAGCAATCCAATAAACATGAAGACTTTAAATATGTCAACAAAAAGAACACCAGAGAAAAACAAAAGACTGATGAAGGTTATGGAATGAACCACGGGAGAATGGAAATGGAATAAAAAGAAAGGGAAAATAAAATACTGCATCTATCAAATGCTGTGTATATTACACCAACATATGCTAGCTGTGAAAAAGATGTTGTCCTGAGTAATAGCTATCTACAGATCAGATAAAACAAAGGTAGTGAAAGGAGGCATAATAAAATAAATGAAAATTGAAGTCGCAAAGGGGGGTTAAAAGGAACACTGCCAGCAAGACTATATGGATGGAATATAAAGGCAAGCCACAAAATAAACAAGTGTAAGGAGACACGTTAAGAAATATATAAGAAAATGAGTCTACAGAAGGTGAATATTTAACAACAGAAAAGAAAAAAGATGAAAAAGATATTACCTAAACAATGATGTGAGCTGCAAAAGAAATAAATAGAAAATGGGTGTGGGATCTTGGAAAGTGAAAAAGAATGGTGGAGAAAACTTCAGTTTACACCACAAAAGGGAACTTTTCCAAGTAAGATAGAAAAAACAATAATGCAAACTGTACACATCAAACTTTGAAAATAGTGGAGAAAATAGAAATAGTATAAAACAACTGAAAAGAAAGAGGATTATTTAAAAATATTAAAAGGGGGAAACGGAATGTGTCTTATAAGATGTCAGATGAAAACCAATCAATTCAAATTATAAAGAATAATTTTAAAGAATGAAATTATTTGGGTCATTTTCAACTGGAGAATGATATAGTATTTGTAGGGAAGCCTTTCCCAGAAAAAAAATTAACATAAAGTGATAGCTGGAATACTGTGCAATGCTGCAAAATTGAAAGGAAATATATGGTATTTAAACATATATAAATAGAACAAACCATTTCCTAAGAGACATGAGTGTAACATTTTTGTCAGTGATTTTTAGCTGACATTGGGAAAATAAATATTTAAAAGCAGACAAAAAAAGATATAAATGTACCAGCATAAATGAGATAACAACATGTGCAGACATGAAGGAATTTGTAGAAAGGTGGCATTATGTGGGAGGGGAAAGATTATAGCATCCAAAGACTATGGTTTTCTAAAAGAAGAAATGTATAAATACAAATATTCAAGACCATGAAGGGATTGAGCTAAGTATAAATGGGGTATGGAAGGTATGGCTGATTTCATAATAGAGTGTAATGGTGTCTAAGGAAGAACCAAATGACTATTAAAACCAGGGACACATAAAGTTATGCAGAAGAAAACAACTGAAGAAGCCCTCACAAGGACAAAAACAATTTTGTTTAGTTATGGAACAGAATACTGTCTCTGTGTGGACTTTTTCAAGACAATAAGCAATGTATCATGTAAATGGATATTCTCTTAGCCAGATTCTGAAAGATTAGCTTTTAGTGTAACTGACCTATTCTGGTGTAAACCTACACTGATTGCAAATGACTTGCACTCTGTTTAAGTGACTTATTTTAGTGTATTACACCAGAGTAAGTTATTTACACTTTCCTTTAGAATCAAGGCAGGTTTCCAATGGTGTAAGTCACTTACACTAAAAGTATGTAATTTGGAATCTGGATCTTCCCTGGTGTAAGCCTGCTTATAGACAGACCTTGCACTAACGTAAGTCACATACAATAAGAACAAATGTTTCTGAATTGATGTAAGCTTATACCAGAATAAGTCTCTTACATTTACAGTAAGTCATTTGGAATCTGGCCCTTGGTTTCTAGTATAGAGCTGCTTTTTTTTTTTTTTTTTTCTACTAGCTCTATTGCCTTTAAACTCCTCTCTCCCACTGTCGTAGCTCCCCATACATTAACCTGCTTAATGTGTCTGTTTCTCACTCAACCTGCCTTTAGCCTCACAGACTCTTCATTCTTCAAACTTCATACCCAGAGTCTCTCTTATTTTCTTTTTTACTATCACCCCACTTACCTTCTCAGGTTTATCTCTCAGCTCTGTGACCCAATAGTCCTTTCCCCGATAGATTAGTGCATAAAATAAAAAAGTAAAATAAAATTAATAAAACAAATTGCACGGCTGTCCCTTTCTGACTTAGCTAACCTTTCTCTCTGATTTTTTTTTTTTTTGCATTACCTGCACCTCCCGGATGGTGTAGCCCCACTCCATTTGCCCACACATACACACACACATATATATATATGCATAGGGTCAACTACAAGTGCTCACATACGATTAGCTCACAACACACTTCCCTGTTGCCACTTGCTTGTATTGGAAGTGTCCTAACTCCCACTACCCCAGTTCTCATATACTGCTATTAAGTTAACTATCCCTCCCAGATCCCTGAGCCAAAACTTAACTTTAGGCCAACGCCTGATTGCTCCCTATCCTTAACACTCAGTCAACTCCCAATCACTTCTTAACCATAACACTGAGACAACTCCTAATCACCTTCTAACCCTAATTCTGAGACAATTTCTAATTGCTTCCAAACCGTTACTCTGAGACAACTCCTGATTACTGCCTAAACCTAAAATCCAGTTCTCTAAACCTAAGTGCCCCCTCCCTGTTTGCCTTCCTCACTTACAAGTTCCACAGCGAGACCTTCATGGCATCCAATATCTGTGGCACTGAGCTCACATTTGAGTTTTATCAGCTGCTTGGCCAGGCAGCTGCAGGGGAAACAGTTGCTTTAGTTCATGGCTTGAAATTCCTGGGTTTCAAGGAGTTGGAGATCTAGGCACTGTAATGGTCACATGTGTTTATATATATATCTATATATATATATATATATATATATATATATATATATATATATATATATATATGTTTACAATCAATACCTTGAAGTGCCTTCAGTCGAATGGTCACATCGCCAAACTTGTATGAGGAAAATAAAAACATCATTCAACCTCCTTGTCAAACCATGTTAATAACAATGGCTCCATATTCTAGAAATGTGGCCATTGGATTAAATGTTCCATTCGATGTTCGGTGATGCAGTTCACTGACTTTCCTTTTGAGGTCTTGACACTTTGAAAATTGACTTTTGATGTTGCCATCTATGACTGAAGACACTTTGTGGACATGATAGTAAACCATATATATATATATATATATATATATATATATATATATATATATATATATATATATATTTATATATATATATGTGTGTGTGTGTGTGTGTTACACTGAAATTACACTTAATTGAAACTTACTTTACTGAGACGACATCACTGAATTTTGAATAAACCTAAGCTTCACATGACCACATTTTTTTACAGAGAATGGAGGCACTTGGCCAACATTCAACATAAAAACACACTGCAATATGTAAAACCCACCCAGGTGGGCTACTGCACCCCCACAACCCCCCAACTAACTATACCAACTCCAGGACTGCAAAGAGGGCACATTTCCCATGGTGGCCAAGTGCCTCCATTCAAAGTAAAAAATGTGGTAATGTCTGGCTCATATTTTTATTTTTGTAAAATATAAAGAAGATTTCCTGTTCATTGTGACAATAGAGTGATTGCTTTTATGTTTAGTAACATGAAAAGTATATATCCATGCAAAACACCATTTTAGGAATTTGTGGTTATATAGATAGCACATATGTGATACAAGACAAATGAAACAAGAAATTAATAGTATTTCAAGAAACAAGATGTATAAGTAAACTCCATGAAATAAGTATATTTGCAGGATATTTGAAAATAGAAGACTGAAAATGATGTGCTACATTTAACTTCATTGCTGATGGATTAGATTTGCAAAAGGTAATCCAGGTAAATAATATGTGAAGAGCAGTAAGAAATTCAGAGACATAATAAAAGAGGAAACTGATGTTAAAGATTTTTTTATAGAAAAGAAAAATTAGAAAATGGAAAATAAGGTCATGAAAAAGAAAGGATATGTATAAGAATGTTTTGCAACAAGGTTTTAGAGGATTGTTTGAAAGAGGTATCAAGACAGATAAATGCAAGTTAAATAAAAGACTGCTGTGTTGCTGCGTCTTTCGGATTTTCCCGGTTAGGGGTCGCCACAGTGGAACTCCAGTCCGCTAATGATTGGCAGTAGGTTTTTACATGCTGGCTTGCCGAGCCTAACGCACAACCTTCAATGAAGGAACGCCCATTCACGCATGTCGACACACAGACGACGCTCTAACTGAGAATCGAACGGGCAACAGCTAACTGTGAGGCAACAACGCTACCGCAGCACCACCAATAAAAGACTGAAGAAGTAAATATAGAAGCAAAAATATGGAATTTTCTATGGTATTTGAAATATACAGAACAAAGTAAAAAGAAATATAAAATATTAAGACAAAGAATGTGTGACAGAAACAATGTTAAAAATAAAAAGATTAAAGGTGGAAAATAATGAATTTTCGGGATGAGGCAGGAAAATAAATAATAAATAATAAATAATAAATAAATAATAAATAAATAAATAAATAAAAAGTCTCTACTGATAGCTTATGATGTATTTTTTTTTTATTTAGAATGAACTACTGATAAAAGAATGAAGGTATATAGCCATTTTTGTTATACAAAAGATACAGAAAAAAGTGAAAGTTTGATAAAGAGCTTTGCTTCACTAAAAGATTGTTACATAAGTACTCCTAAATTCACACAAGTAATATTTAGCAGTAGCACCACATGCTAAAGCAAATGGCAAATAACTTTATTAACAGAATTGAGGTGGCCTTGAGAGAGCTTAATAATGTGAATATTGGTAAGAGTTTTGAAATCTGAAAGCTGTTTCCCATGGTCCATTGTTGGATTCCCTCTGCTTTCATTTGCCTGCTGTGTTTTTTTTGAGAGGGTCAATAAACTAGACAGTGCTATGAGACTCTTGGGGAAACAGGGATAGTCACCTTGATAGTTTCCTTAACTCCGTACCTAGTAACTAACTATGAACCAATGAATCAAAAGATTAAACTTACATTTAAGTGGAAGTGGAATTATATAATGTGTGTAGTTGTGCTGTGCTTGTCTGTATGTGTGTATTTGTGTGCAGACAGTTTATGTACATGCATGTGCATATGTATATATACATGCAGGTGAATATGTACGTATTGTGTGTGTGCACGTGTATGTTTGTATTTTATATATTTTATATATATATATATATATATATATATATATATATATATATATATATATATATATATGTGTGTGTGTGTGTGTGTGTGTGTGTGTCTATATAGACTTAGAAGATAATGAATATTTATAATTAAAAACTACTACCTAACAATAGGGGGATGCAATTAAAACAGATTTTCTGACCACTGCCATTTAGATAGATCCTTTTCAATATACCTATAAATAAACTATATAAGTAAGAGTAATTGACATTAGTGGGTGCAAGAGAGCAGAAAGAGATTTAGAAGTTCCAGGGATGGGAACTGATTTACTCATAATGCAGTTACTTTTAATTTGTTAATTCTTCTTTTTAGAGTCTATGTCAAATAAAATGAGCATTCAGGCAATAACGTTTCCTTTTATTTTCAAATAATTATTATTCCATGAATCTGGGTTATTACAGAGTTCATAGAATAGCAGTCAGTAATAGTAATTGCAATATTAATAGATATACTAATAGTAGTATGACATTGTTTGATATAATGCATCTTCTTTAAAATGTATTTTGTAAATGTAAGTGGACTCAACAGTGTGAATGAGGGCATAGTTTTATGTATTTAAAATGCATAAAACACAAGTGACTTTTAATACAAGAAACCAGTTTATTCCAAGATGGTATTAGTAGAGTAAATGCAAAAGAATGCACTGAAATAGCAAGCTTTAGCTTTATATTAAAAAAAGAAATAGAGAAGGGCAATATCAATCTCATGAAGAAATTCTATTATACTTAGTGTTATTAACTCATACAGTGGTAATGTTTAAAAAACATAGATGTATGATTATTACTGAATATTGATAATCATAAACTTTGCAAATATGTACTGGATTCTGGGAATTGGTGTTAAATTCTGCACACGTATTAAAATACTTTAGCCTTAAATATCTAGGGAAGGTTAGTAATGATGGGAGTATTTAACTATAAACGTAAAGAAAATGATTATCTAGAATTTCAGCATCAGCAGAAGTTTAACTAAACTTTGTTGACTTATTAAGTCTTATATATACTAATAACTTATTTTAATCAAATTCTTTATTTTACATGCATTACTCTTACATATGTTGTATGCATTAAGAGAACTGCTAAGGTATATATTTCAAGTAATTTGATTTCTTAAATAGAAAAGTTTAAGGTGATAGCATGCCCTTTATCGGATCATAAAATAATTACTTATACAGTAATGCTAAACTCAAGAAAACTGGTTTATCGCAATAGACTACCAGCCTATATAAACATTTAACAGATTTTAAAAGAGATATTTCTAGCAGAAATACAACGGTTCTTAGCAATAATGGAAATTATTCTGATGCAATGCTATTGAACTGAAGGAAAGTATATTTATATGGCAAAGACTTAAAATGGTATTACAACAAGAGAAAGTAATAGGATAAAGACAAAATGGAATTGTAAGAAAATAGACAAAAATATAAAAATGAGAAAATGCTTATTATCAGAAATTGAAACAATATGAGTGCACAGATTCATAAAATCTTACAACATAAAGTTTGAATTAGTATAGAAAAAGTCCAATCAGATTCTTATTATTTATCTACTAAAATATTACATAAATTAACTCTTAGATTCATAATGACAACACAAACTAATCATATTAACCATATATCTATAACTGGTAGTAGTAAGAAATATACAGATGTGGAAAATACTCTGCATTGTTTTGAAAATGCTATGATAAAATTAATGTGTAGAACAGTAGTCTAGGAAATGAAAGGTGACTCATACCTTTTAAAGTAGGAATATACACAGATTTATTTTAAGTAAGAAAAATAGAAAAATGTTTCAAGAATAGAAATGAAGGAGCAAATTAAAAGGCTGAAGGAAGACAGACATCCTTGCAATGCTGGGATCATTCTGGAGTTATAAGAATTATTACCTTAAAATATTTTATTTCTTTTACAGAAAGCATTCATAGAAATTAGAACCACTGTTTTACCTTCACCAAAGACATATGTAGTGATTCTAGTATAAGTGCTCATGTACCATTAACTTACAGCATACTTCCCTGCAGCCACTTGCTCATTTTGGCAAAGGTCATAACTCCCACCACTCTGATTGCTATGCACTACCACTAAGCTTACTATCCCTCCAAGAACTCTAACTCTAACACTAAAAACAACTCCTGATAACTTCCTAAAACTAAAATCCCTCTCTCCTTCCTAAGCCTGACCCCACAATCTTCTCTGTTTACTTATTAAACTTAAAATCCTCCCTCCTTCCCTAACCCTAATCTCCTGATCACTCCCTAAACCTAATACCACTCCTTTTCCTAACCCTAACCCTGAACTTCCTCCTGGTTATTCCCTAAACCTACAATCACCCTCCCTTCCATAACTCTAACCCACAGTAACTCCCAGTTGCTCCCTAAACCCAAAATCTGCCTCCCTAACACTAATCCTATGCTAACCCCAAGTCACTGTCTAAATCTAAAATCTCCCTCCCCTCCCTAAGCCTAAATTCCACTCCCCAGTTCCCTTCCCCACTTAACAGTTCCACAATGAAACTTTGATGGCATATGATCATTGCAGCAGCTGCATCCATAAACTCACACTCAAGTTTGAGCAGCTGCTTAGCCAGGTGGGCAAATGGGGAAACAACCACTTCATCCCTTGGCTGAGAGTTAGTGGAATTTGTGCAGATGGGATTCAAGTGTCTTTAAGGATCTTCAACAATTTCTTATGTATTAAAACAGGATATATATCTATCTGTCTGTTCTTCTCTGCACCATTACTGAATATTAATTAAACATGTTTGTGTCAATCTTTGCTAATGAGCTAGAAAAATATACTAACTACATCGATAGATGAAGGCCAAACATTCTTTACATCAAATAAGCAAACACAGGGCAATATCAAAAAGATAATTACTTGAATGTAACAATCAACAAGAACTGTCTATAATTTGCCTAAATCTAAATCAAACCTTTAATTCAGTAAAGGGGTCTTACTTAACTAAATTATTAGGAGTATAGAGTTTTCCAAGTAATTTTATATATTGTTTATTAATCATATTTATAAAAATTCATCCTCATCTTTTAAAGCAAGCTCTTTTATTACACAGCTAATAGTATAAGCAAGGACATGAAACAAAGTTGTCCCTTATTAGCTTTATTATTTGTTTTGGCTATTAAATCTCTAGCCATTTATGCAAAAACTTAAATAGTAGGATATAAACTACATAATTTATATACTTCCAAAATTCAATTATTTCTTGTCAATATACTATTAACAATAGGCAATACTAACAAACATAAAAAAAATCATTAAAAATATTATAAACTGATGCCAGCTCTAAATTTCAATCAAAATAAAGCTAACAAATTTATTAATTACCAAGAATTAAATTATTTAATAAAAATTAATAGTGAGTTTAAATGGGATAGCAAAGAGATTAAATATTTAAGGGTTCCTCTTACACACAGTAGTAAAGATGTTTTAGCAAGAAATTATATAAAAACATTTAGAAAATATTAAACCAAAATAAATAAATGGAATAAATTATTCTTTTATGGGAAAAGTAGGTTGATTTTAATCAAAACTACATTGTCGGAAAAATTGATTATATAGACATCTTCTTTAGTTTTGTCTAGAGAAAACTCTAAAAAATTAATGACATTTGTTGTTATGGGACCCAATCAAATCTAGAGTAGCTTTTGAACATTATTTAAGAGAATGGAAATATGATGGAATAGGATTTTCTGACCTAAATGCATATGCTATAACTGTAGTTATTAAAGTAATAGCTTTGTGGGAAATGTCTTATTATTTATCCAATGGGCAAAACAGACTGTTTGAAACCATTTGATTACATAAAATAAAATATATTATAATTCAACATATGTATATATTAAATAATATTATTATGTAACTGGCATAGAAATATTTATTTAAAACAGAAGCAACCCGACAGATTTTACTCACATAAACATCATACTAAAGCATACAACTTTAGCACATAATTACCCTGAGATAAAAACATGGCATTTCACATTATTCCTTTCAGCAATTATTGCAGAATCTATAGATAGTTTGAAATTTCAGAAAGAAAATGTTAAGCTTAAAGAAATAGAGCATTTGATCTTTTGGAATCAAATATTAAAACAGACTAAAGTGCTTAACTCAGACTATTTAATAGAGAAATATGATATGGATACAGCACATTTGCTTATCTTATAAACCTACAGATGATGTTAATCTCTAAAGTTGATTTAATGTCTGATATAATTGAAAAAATAATCTCCACCTGTTCTTGATTTTGTAAATAATTTCAAATAAGTTGGTGAGCTAGGGAGATTATATTTATATTTATCACACACACACACACACACACACACACACACACACACACATATATATATATATATATATATATGTGTGTGTGTGTGTGTGTGTGTGTGTGTGTATTTTTGGCATTGCATTCTTCAAATGAGCTGTTTGGCTTTAACAAAAATACATAAAATAGGTTAATATCCTGAAAAAAATCTATGTCATTTTTAGGTTGTTGATTATTATTTTTGAAATTTCTAGTTAGATCAGTTAACACTCCATACAGAATTTAAATTATGTACAAAATAAAAGGCATTGATTGTTGGGAGCAGTAAATCCTTAATCAAGGCATACTGGAAGCACATGGATTATGACTGCAAAAGTCAAATATTCTTGCAAGCAATGTGGTCTGAAAAAATGTATTAACTAAACATTTGATTTTGCTAATGCTTTAATTCTCAGATGTGTATGCATTTCTCAATTCATACTTCTCTGAAGCTTATTGATGACAGTGATGAAAATGCCTACAAAAATTGTAAGAATTAAGTTATGCCTTCATTCACAACATTTTTAAACAGAACCACTGTCATATGCCAAAAAGATATGTCTACTATTATATTAAGATGAAAATTTAATAACCACAAATATGATTACTAGATAAAAATCAAAATTATTAGTAGATAAATAGTAATCTATGTTCTGTGATCACTTCATGCTAGCCATTTGTTTAATGACTCTTAGCATTCAATATTGTAAGAGTTGTTATAGACAATTGTATAAACTGCTATTTGTTTTATCATGTTAATGGGTTTGTTCCTGTATGTAAAATTTCAGCAAACTATTTTTATAGTTTTAAATTGTCTGGAAAATAGAAATCATTTCATTACTCTAGTTCTTTCATTGTCATTAGATTTCTTTATTCTGAGACTATGAATTAAAAGTGTTACAAATCCAAAAGGCTCTGCAGAATTGTGGTCAAAAGAGAAAAAGGAGGTAGGTGTAAATGACAGCATACAAAGAAAGAGATATTAATTCATGTGTACTCAATAGATTTATAACTGTTCTGAGAGGAAAATAAAAATTATTGGAACTATCTTACTCTGCATGATTTTCCTAGGCTAAACACTATAGAGTTTGAAGGCTAAGATGGTGTAAGAGCCAATAAGACACATTTCTAAAGCATTTTGACATGTTATCCAAACTCATCATACTAAGCCAAACAGCATAAAATGTCACTAAAAAGAATAACAATTAAGTCATATATTTTGCAGTATAAGGGGTCCTTTAAGAAAAAATAGACATCATTATAAAACATACAATGTTGTATATGTATTTATTTATTTATTTATTGACATTTGTTGACCGGTAAAGTCCACTGGGTCAGAATAACCCATTTTTAGTGGAGGTCTAGGGAGAAAAAAATCCAGTAACAAATTAAAAATTACTACAGCAAACAACTAAACAAAAATTATTATACAAAGCAAAAACAAACAAAAAATACTTCCAACAACCAGGTACCTGTGTCCAAGTGCATACAAAGTCCAAGTAGCAAGAATAAGCAGACGGTCCCAGGCAAGGCCCTTCTCTCCAGTGTAAAATTCAAGTTTATTCACAGTACAAACTGCACAAGCGCTTTCACAAACAGCTTCATCAGGTGCTTAAAATTACATAAAAATACTTCCTCCTTTTATACACCTATTTACAAATCACATGAATTTGCTCATTATTCATCACATGATACTGACATTACATCTAACAATTCCAACACAATAAAACATATTAAAAATGAAAAAAAAATATAAAAACACTTTAAATTACCTAAACAAAGGTCTTGATTTAAGTTTAGGTCTTAGAGGGACATGGTCATTCAGGCCATGTCCTGCATCCCCCCTTAATCTAACTATCCAAGTTGCTTCTAATTCCTCAGTGTGATTATGTATATCACCTGCTCTTATACTTGGGTAAATCCTACCTATAGCCATAAACTTAAAAACATGTGATGGATCTGTACCAATAACATGTTTGATTAGGGCACTAACTTTGTTCCTTTTACTAATATGATATAAGTGTTCACTAAATCAAGACCTTTGTTTAGGTAATTTAAAGTGTTTTTATATTTTTATTTTATTTTTAACAAAATGTGTTATTGTGTTGGAATTGTTAGATGTAATGTCTGTATCATGTGATGGATAATGAGCAAAGTCATGTGATTTGTAAATAGGTGTATAAAAGGAGGGGGTATTTTTATGTAATTTTAAGCACCTGATGAATGCAGTTTGTACTGTGAATAAACTTGAATTTTACACTGGAGAGACACAGTTGGTTTACTAGTCTTCCAGATGATCTAAAAAATGGGGCATTTTAGTCAGTAGACTCATTGGTGTTGGTTTATGGTGGTATGAAGTTCTGATCACAAGGACAGATGTGATTATTAAGAAAGTGATTTTTTAGGGTGACTTTGAAGGTTTTCATAGACTGAATTTGTGTTACGGAGCGGGGGGGGTAGGGCATTCCATAGCTTTACTATGGAGTAAGAGTATAAGCTTTATTCAGCTCTCTTATTAGGTTTGTATAGAGTAAGAAGCTGTTTATTAGTAGAAAGAAGATTTCAGGTTGGGATGTGGGATTGTACAATAGAATATATTGATGGGTAGTTATTTGGATTGCATATTAATTTATGAGCAAGAGTTAGTTGAGTGTATGGGAGGTAATGTGGGAATTCCAACCATTTTAATTCTTTAATGGCATGACAATGGTGAGTGCAGTTTTGCAGTCCAGAAGCAAATTTGGCAATTTTATAATAGCATGATTGTAGTTTGTTGCTTAAGGATGCGTGAAGGTTGGTAAAGACGGAGGAAGCATAGAGGAGTGAGTGAAGTAGGAGGGAATGTGCCAATTTTATTCTTGTGGGCTTTTCCATATACAGTGTATATCGATAAAGATTACCTAGTTTTGAGTGTGTTTTTTTGATTGTGTTAAAAATGTATTGTTCGAATGATAGTTTCTCATCTATAGTGATGCCCAGAAGTTTATCTGTTTTCACTACTTCAATTTCTGTATTATTTAGGGAGTAAATTTTGAACGCATGTGGGAGTGGTTTGGAAGGGAATATTAATAGTTTGGATTTTTTGGGATTATGTAGTAACTGAGCTTTGTTTAGCCATGTTTCTAAGTTTGAGAAGGTGTTTTGTGTTATTTTGAGGAGATCTGGGAATTTGCTGGGGGAGGATATAATGGTAGACTCATCGGCATACTGGATGAGGGAACTATGTAGGGAGACAGTATGAAAATTAGTTGTAAATACATTTGAAAAGTAATGTCTAAGAATGGAGACCTGGGGGATGCCTACTTCATTAACCAGATAAACAGATTGATTGTTTTGTCATCTGACAGATTGTTGTCTATTTTTCAGGTAGCTAGTAAACCAGGTAATGGTATATTCAGAACATCCTATCTGATTGTTGGATTAGTTTGATATGTGATACAGTGTCAAAAGCTTTGGATAGATCTAATAAAACTACTGATGTCAGTAGGCCAGAGTCCAAAGCTTTGTTCAGGGTATTGGTGAAAGAAAGTAAGCCTGTAATAGTACTATGTGCAGGGCAGAATCCATGTTGGGTTTGGGCTAAGAGATTGTTGTCTGTGAGATGTTTTAATAGTTGGGTGTGTATTTATTTTTCTAGTATTTTAGATAATGGTGAGAGAATGGAAATGGGTCAGTAGTTGGTTAAATCACTAGTATTTCCACCCTTATGCAATGGGGTTATGATAGATTTCTTCCAAATTTTAAGGACTGTGGACTAAGAGGTGGATCTATGAATTAGAATTCTGATGGGATAGGCTAACGCATTTGCACCACATTTTAGGTATTCAGAGGGGAGGCTATCAGCAGATAGGGAGCATGGCCTAAGTTTAGATAGCAATTTGAATATTAGAGAGGTAGGTAACAGCTTTAAGGAGAAGTTTGGAATTTCTTAAGTTTAAAGTAATGCTTTAAATGGCATATATTGATATGTACTAAAGGCAACCATGTAAAAGAGAAATTGAAAACAATACCTTTCACAGTGAAATTTGAATGGAAATGTAATTGGGTTAGACATGGAAGAAAAGATGAGCACAGGGTAAGATAATCATCATGAAAAAAGTTTGCACAGCTAGTTTAATTTAGAAAGTAATAAAAATGCTAAATAAGTGAAGTACACCACAAGAAGATAGAACTGATTTTGATATATTCTGTTTAAATGAATGTCAGCTTATATAATTTGTTAAAGTGTTCACTGACTGGCATGAAAAATGGAGGCGATTAAGCAGGAAAATACACAGAAAAATAATGCAATTTATCTGAAAAGGTATAAATGAAAGATTTGGACAAATGTAAGCAACTCACACTTCATAATTAGGTGTTTTGTTAAATTGTTTTATGCCTTCACTTCAAGGAAAACTACAGACGTGTACATTCTGGTCTTTTGGGTTTACAAAGAAAAGTTATATGCTGTATAAAAAATAGTTCAGACTGATACAGCCAAGTAGAATATCATACACAATATATCCTCTATAATTGTAGCAGTATTATTCATGTCTCATGAAGTTATTTTGAACAATAGTCAACAACAAGAGAATGAATGAGGAAATTGGTGCAAAATACAACAGAGTGATAAAGCACATTGAAATAATACATTACATTTCATGAAGTGTATATTATACTTTCTAAAATAAATCAAAGAAAGGAGGAAATAAGCAACACTGCTTACCTAGAATAGTTCCCACTTCATTTAAAGCCTACCCTCACATAGGTACTGGTTTTAGACACAGAATCATGTCATCTTTTAGGGCTGGTATATGCACTTTCTTTGTAATAATATTTTTCCAATTGTTTTTGACTGTTTAAAGGAGTGGAGGAAGTGTGTCCCCATATTTCATAACTCAGTGATTCATTTTCTTGCAATGGTTCGAAGGTACCAGAAAATACAAGGATGTGGCAGTTGCATTCCAAGCAGTTTTGCTAAAGGAAAAACCTCAAGCCTGTTTCCCATTCCTTTGGATATACACAATTTACTGATTCCCAAAAATATTACAACCTAAGACAGTCTCCAAAGATATGAGTCCATATATCTGTGCTATTGTCATTGTAGTGCTAGCACTTTTCTAGCATTCCCGGATAAAATTACATAGCTTTTGTTTGATATCAAAGAATAAATGAAAGCACTTCAAGGTGATAATTTTTATGTACTCTAATAAGGTAGATAGGCTGCATGCCCAGAGTAGTTGACCTTCATATTCAGCCCTCATCATCTCTTCCATTTTAACTCAATAGGTCATGCGGCATGCTGCTTCTTCCTTGGGAAAGGTTAATCCAAATATTAAAAATTACTGGCTGTGTGGGAGGAGGTTAGTTTTAATCTATATATGATGATACAGTATTTGTTGAACTGTCAATGGTTCTTGAAAATCCAGAGAAGAGGGTGTACATTTTGCACTTGGCTCTACCTATATCCTCTGCAGGTATCCGATGTGATCTGCCTTGGGCATGTTAGAACAATGTAGGTAAGGGAAGCTGGTAAGCCAGGTCCATAACTTTAGGATAAGGATTAGCTTTAATGACTGGATTGATCTGGCTTGGGTGTGATATGAGGGAGCATAAACTACAGCTGAGATGTGGAATTAACCCTCACTGCATCCATCCTCAGGAGGGGGCAGAAGGAATGGTGGTGGCAATTTTGGATGCATGCCAGATTCTTTCTGTGGATCTCCCTGGCTGTGGCAGGCACTGGTTCAAAACAGCATCCTGCATCCTCCAACACCTAGCAGTCGGCTTATAACTGGTGCAGACCAGAAGAGTCTTATTGTTTAATTAAAACAAAGCATTGCAAAGCCTGAAGATGGGTGTTAACACAATGTGATGTTTGCACAGTGTTCTGAAAGTCAAAGTGTAGGAATTCAATGAAGCCTGGATAAAAGGCACATGTAGGTCCCTGGAAACAACCAATTTAATGTGAACTAGCTTTAGATACATCCCATATGAGTCAAAGAATGTATCAAGTCTTTCAACCAAGAAGAAAATTCAGATTCAGATAGTCTAGTAAGAATGGTTGTCAGTTTCCATTGCATAGTGTTTGAGGTCCTTTGCAGGTTGGGGAGTAGATGTTAGTGGTTAAGCTCAAAGATGGAGAACTATTCTAAGCATAAGCCTGCACACTTTACTTTGCGATCTGGGGATCACAACTGGAAGATGAAAAGTAAGTCTAAGTAATCACATGAGCATTTTCTACTTTCAATAACTAGAACCCCTACACCTTTAAACAAATGTATTAATAATTATAATAAGAGGGTGGTACTAATAATACATTGTCATGATGATTCAGTAGAATACCTGATGGAACTCAAGGCTCTAGCTTTTAGGAGCTCCTGTACATCAAATGTAATAGTTTTATTCTAAATGTTCTTCACTTAAGAAATGAATTGCACTGGGTAAAAATAAAATGATAAATGAAAAAGCTTTAAATGCCTGGACCCACCCACAGCAATGGTCCACAACCTTGTACATGACTGATCTCTAGTAATTTCAGTAACTACCCCAAACACACACACACACACACACACACACACACACACACACACACACACACACACACACACACACACACACACACACTATAGAATTTAAGAACAGAACTGCTAAGATTCTACATTAACTTGATAAATGAATAAGCTGCTGCACAGGTGTACCTGATCTACTTAGTTCACCACTTTCATGCATTTGGGATGAAGATAATATCTGAATGCCTTGCATTGAAATGCTGAAAACATAGCTTTCTTTATGTGGTTCTTCAGCTCATTATATTAATAGACAATATCATTGGTCGCATATCATAAGCAAGTAACGTTGTATATATTTGCCTTATCATGCAGGAGACTCTTGTGTAATGAAACTTCCAAATAAGCATTTGTAAGGATATCTATTGCATAAGGGCCTCCCTCCCTTTTCAGCTGCCACCAAAAGTTAATCTTTTGAGCAAACAAATTACAATGTACCATTTCTTGTTTAGAACATATTGTAAATAAAAAAGTATTAATAAAAAACATAAACAAACCAATCACCTTCCTAACATGCAAATATTAGCTCTTTTAATGTTACACATTACCTCACTCTTGAATTACATGTAAATGTAAAAAATATACTGTAAATTGTATCTTCATAGGTTCATAGGTAGGTACTAGGCTATTGGCCCTAGGGCCTAAGTAAGCCTAGCCAAATGGTATCTTGGCTTTCACCATCCATGAAAATTATTTTCCTGTGCCCCTGTCGAGCAGAGTCACAGAAGTGATCCCTGGGCTGAATTTCCTATCTCCCATCCAATCATCAAGATTTTTCTTGAAGAGTGCTAATGAGGAGCTTTGTTTGATATAGATAGGTAGTTTGTTCCAGAGTATGGGAAGTCTATGGGACAGGAATCTATCCCTCCTGCATGTTCTGTTTATTGTGGTGACAAGGTTTAGGTCCCTAGAGCGTGTAGCTCAGAGGGATTGGAATTTCTTTAGGTGCAGCATGTCCAACAGCTCTGGGTTTGACATAGCTTTATATGTTAGGCAGAGATCACCTCAGAGTAGGCGATATGCTACAGAGTAAAGCTGGAGTTTTTGAGACGGTCATTGTAGGGCATCTGTTTGAGACCAGTAATCCTCTTTGTGAGGTACTTCTGTGGCCTTTCCAGCTGCTGCAGATGACTTGTGAGGTACATTCCAAAAGGGGCATTGTACTCTATAATGGGTCTAATGAGTGATGAGTAGAGGGGAACAATGACCTCTTTTTTCCCTGAATGAGAACCCTTTTGTGATGAGGTGTGCCATATAGAAGAATTTCCTGACTACTGTGGCAATGTGATTATCAAAAGAGAGACTACTGTCCACCTGTGTCCCAAGGTCTCTTATCACACTTTTGGTGTTAAGTAGACTAACATCTATGTGGTAGTTCATGGGTACAGAGTTTTTACCAAATAGGATGACAATGCACTATTTGGCATTGAGCTTGAAGCCATGGCTTTGAAACCAGGCATCTGTCTCAGTGAGGCTCTTTTGTAGGATGTCCACATCCTTAGGAGTTTTGATTATGGCTCCTACTTTGGAGTCACCTGCAAACTTCGTTAGCCAAAGACCTTCTGTGTTAGCCTGTACTTCAGAGAAGTAGATACCAAACAGGAGAGGACCCAGGACTGTGGTACTCCACTTGTCACTGGACTGAAGTCAGATTTGGAGTCTGCTACTTTCACAGTGTGGGTTCTGTCAGTGAGCCATTTGGCAACCCATCTTGTGACATAGGGATTTATACCTAGTTTAGTGAGTTTATCTATAATTCCAGAGTGGGGGATGGTGTCAAAAGCCTTGGTGAGATCTAGATAGGCTGTGTGAACCATCTTACCTTCATCTACAGCTTTGGTGACCGCTTCAAAGAAGTCTATCAGGTTTAGAAAACATGATCTGTCTTTTACAAACCTGAACTGGGTAGGGTCCAGAGTTTGGAGATTACCAGTGTCATTGTTTATAAGTTCCATGATGATACGTTCCATATCCTTGCAGACCAGGCTTGTCAGGCTAATGGGGTGGTAGTTCCCAGGTTCTGTGGTGGCTCCCCCTTTGTGGAGTAGGATAACCGTTGCTGTGAGCCATTCAGTGTGCACGAAGTCTGAGGTGAGGCTAGGACTGAACATGGTACTTAGGTGGGATGCCAGTTCATTCTGTAGTTCATGTAGAACACAGCCTGGGATGTTGTCAGGTCCCATGGATGCTGTGTTCTTGGCTTTGGAGAGTGTGGATTTTACCTGTGCAGCTGTGATTACAGGAACTTTGCATTCTTCTGGTATAGAGATGGGCCCTTTAGGGGATGGGGGGGGGGGGTAAAGTTAGCAATGAACCTATCTGCCAGGTTGTCGGCAATATCAGTTGGTTCTGTATATTTAGTGCCATTGTGCTGTAACTCAGACCATGTGTGGTTCATGAGCCAAAAATCTGGCAATGTGGAAACATGGTAGTGATAGAATATGGATGGTTAACCCTAGAATCTGTTAATATCTGTTTTGATGCAGAAAAATGTAAAGCACAAGTCTTAGATATTGCAAGATTGTCAATAATAAAGTTTGTTTGGCATGAAGCAATATTAAATACATATGCCAGCAACTTTGGAAGAAGTCATAGAACAATCTAGTTTTCTAAAATACAGCTAAGAGTAAACGATGGTTACTTTTCCTAGTCAAGCTGCAGTAAAAAAAATATAATGACTGTAGCACTAGAGTAACCATCTCTAACAAGTGCCAGTCCTCTTACCACACTCTCAGTTGGTGGATGAACATTATACATAAGCATTAACTAAAGCATCATTTCAGGCGACTATTTATAGTGTCACCCTAAGAATTTTTACACTCCATGCCACCAAGTTAGTGACTTTTCCATTCTCCTGAATATTGACTTTCAATGAGTATGAAGTAGATATTAATAGGCTGTTTCTTAGCAACAGCACTTTAGGCCACTTAAAAGGCTGAGAAGAGTATGCCTATCCCTTTATCTAATTATTCATGGAAGAATTCATGCTGCTGCTTTAAAAGTTGGGACACAAGTGAACAAAATGAAGGGGAATACAGAGCGGCTCATCATATTTAATGCATTTGAAATAGAGAGTGTCTGTCTGACTACCAGTGAAACAACCAAATATAAATCCTCTATAAATGTATCTCTAATTCAGTCCAAATCCTCCTGGACAACTTGTTACCCTTTGCAGGCAGTGTTGGGGAAGCCTGTTTTAACAATAAGCAATAAACTTGAACAGGGTTATTAGTATGTCTTGTGGCAGCTACTCTGAACATCTCATTCATCCTATAAAGCAAGAAATGTACAAAAATCAGGTTCTATATCACTTCTGTAACAAATCAGACACACTGAACCCAAACAATAAATTATTTATTATAGTTAACATGTCATCACTGTCTATCTCTCTTTCTGTCTAAATATATATATATATATATATATATATATATATATATATATAACAGAAACCTCCTTGAAGACCAAATCCCAGCAAAAAGTAAATGCAAGTAAACCAAAAACCCAGGTTGGAAGAAGCCAAAATGTACGTACTGCAGATCTTCGCACTATCAAAAAATATGTCTCTACGTATTCCTAAGAAGGAAACGCCAAATGCTGATAGTCTTATGAAATTGTAGTGCAAATACTCACAGAACCACGCACTAAATCAACGAAAAAACAATTCTGCTGTACCAAGAAACAAATGTTCAAAGTTGTTCTAGTCTTGCAATCGGTAATGTTCAAAACCATTCGGTCAAGTAGTAAATCCACAGTTTATTGTGAGCGCTTTCACGACATGTAACTGCCGCTTCATCAGACAAACAGTAAAAAACTGAGAGCAGGAAGTTTAAATACAGGATATCCTGCTCATCAGCCAATGACAATGACCTTAGGAGGCGTGTTTCCTGCTGTCATTAAATCACATATTAACTAAAAGTGACACCACCACTATAATTCATTGCAACAGGCCTACAAAATCACAAAGTCTTTTCATAAAAACATTGCAGAATCAACAACACCTACTATAAACATATATATATCTAAAAGGACATAAGACATATCTAAAAACATATCTAAAAACATGTATGTATTTATATAAAATATACCTAGCCAAAAACTACAGGCTAATTCAAGAAGTACCTAACCTCACATACTCCTACCACAAGACCAAACTTTTTGTTATTATTAATTTTTATCTTTATTATTATTGATTTTTATCTCAATATCAGCCTTAAGGGCATACACCAGGCTGATACAAGCTGGCTAAACTAAGCAGAACAGTTGCAGTTGCTGCTAATGATCACCAAATAACCAAATTCCTGGGCAAGGAAATAAAACCAATTGACTGAAGAGCCCATGGATGAAAAAATGGTTCAAATAGCCACATATAGAAAGATAGAGACCAACTATTTAAGCCTTCTGCCTTTAAGGTGAGGTTTTATAGATAAAACCTCATTTAGTCCCTTGCCTCTATGGGCGCTAATCTACAGATCCAACCTAGTTCTGCTTGTTCGGTTAGATTTATAATGTTACCCCTCTCAAATTTATGTCTAATACTTGAATGACCTGATATAAAAAGTATGGGAATCTCCTGCTGTCAACGTATGTTTGGCCACAGTCCTGCTGTCTTCTTAGACAATACTCATGATCCCGTGAGCGAAGTCAAGGGTTCGGTTGGTTTTCCCCACATAGAAGGAAAAACATTGTACACAGTGGGCAATGTATACCACGTTCCTAGTTGCGCAGTCACTGTCACAATTCAGGGTCCATAGATGGCCCGTATCCGGATGCCGGAAATAGTGGGACTGATCTATGTAAATACATTGCAAACAGCTACCACATTTATTAGTCCTTTCCAAGCCAGACCTTAGTTTAGGGGGCCTTCTCACAGCTCCACAAAGCTGTCACTTGAAATTACACATGTTACTATATGTGAAAGATGGAGCATCACCAACTAGGCTAGCCACCTTGGTGTCAGCTGTCAAAATATTCCAGTTCCTCCTAATAGTTTCTTGAACAAATGTTAATTTTTGTCCAAATGGTAGAACTATACTCACTGGACGATTAGTGACACTCAAAGGAGGATTAACATCATGCAAAGGAGGCTGTGAGAAATAGGGCTTAGCCCTATTAGTTCTAAGTTAATTCATTCCACTAAACACTCGATTTATTTCATGGTGTGAGTAGCCTCTTGTAATTAACCCTTCACGTAGGTCACTAAGCCCTGTTATGTAGTCCCCCTGTAAAGTAGATAATCGTGAAATACGCATGGCTTGACCCTTTATTATATTGCCAAAGATGTGTGAACTATGCATACTTTCTCTGTGAAGGAAAGCTGGCTTATAGCAAGGTTTCCTGTGTACTTTGGTGTTGATCTGATTTCCTACTTTGAAAACAGTGGTGTCTAAGAAGTCTATGCTATCTGTTGAAAATACATACATACATGTTTTTAGATATGTTTTTAGATATGTCTTATGCCCTTTAGATATATATATGTTTATAGTAGGTGTTGTTGATTCTGCAATGTTTTTATGAAAAGACTTTGTGATTTTGTAGGCCTGTTGCAATGAATTATAGTGGTGGTGTCACTTTTAGTTAATATGTGATTTAATGACAGCAGGAAACACGCCTCCTAAGGTCATTGTCATTGGCTGATGAGCAGGATATCCTGTATTTAAACTTCCTGCTCTCAGTTTTTTACTGTTTGTCTGATGAAGCGGCAGTTACATGTCGTGAAAGCGCTTACAATAAACTGTGGATTTACTACTTGACCGAATGGTTTTTTGAACATTACTTCGATTGCAAGACTAGAACAACTTTGAACATTTGTTTCTTGGTACAGCAGAATTGTTTTTTCGTTGATTTAGTGCGTGGTTCTGTGAGTATTTGCACTACAATTTCATAAGACTATCAGCATTTGGCGTTTCCTTCTTAGGAATACGTAGAGACATATTTTTTGATAGTGCGAAGATCTGCAGTACGTACATTTTTCACACCATGAAATAAATCGAGTGTTTAGTGGAATGAATGAACTTAGAACTAATAGGGCTAAGCCCTATTTCTCACAGCCTCCTTTGCATGATGTTAATCCTCCTTTGAGTGTCACTAATCGTCCAGTGAGTATAGTTCTACCATTTGGACAAAAATTAACATTTGTTCAAGAAACTATTAGGAGGAACTGGAATATTTTGACAGCTGACACCAAGGTGGCTAGCCTAGTTGGTGATGCACCATCTTTCACATATAGTAACATGTGTAATTTCAAGCGACAGCTTTGTGGAGCTGTGAGAAGGCCCCTAAACTAAGGTCTGGCTTGGAAAGGACTAATAAATGTGGTAGCTGTTTGCAATGTATTTACATAGATCAGTCCCACTATTTCTGGCATCCGGATACGGGCCATCTATGGACCCTGAATTGTGACAGTGACTGCGCAACTAGGAACGTGGTATACATTGCCCACTGTGTACAATGTTTTTCCTTCTATGTGGGGAAAACCAACCGAACCCTTGATCATGAGTATTGTCTAAGAAGACAGCAGGACTGTAGCGCATTGGCCAAACATACGTTGACAGCAGGAGATTCCCATACTTTTTTATATCAGGTCATTCAAGTATTAGACATAAATTTGAGAGGGGGTAACATTATAAATCTAACCGAACAAGTAGAACTAGGTTGGATCTGTAGATTAGCGGCCCATAGAGGCAAGGGACTAAATGAGGTTTTATCTATAAAACCTCACCTTAAAGGCAGAAGGCTTAAATAGTTGGTCTCTATCTTTCTATATGTGGCTATTTGAACCATTTTTTCATCCATGGGCTCTTCAGTCAATTGGTTTTATTTCCTTGCCCAGGAATTTGGTTATTTGGTGATCATTAGCAGCAACTGCAACTGTTCTGCTTAGTTTAGCCAGCTTTCTCGTATCAGCCTGGTATATGCCCTTAAGGCTGATATTGAGATAAAAATCAATAATAATAAAGATAAAAATTAATAATAACAAAAAGTTTGGTCTTGTGGTAGGAGTATGTGAGGTTAGGTACTTCTTGAATTAGCCTGTAGTTTTGGCTAGGTATATTTTATATAAATACATACATGTTTTTAGATATGTTTTTAGATATGTCTTATGTCCTTTTAGATATATATATGTTTATAGTAGGTGTTGTTGATTCTGCAATGTTTTTATGAAAAGACTTTGTGATTTTGTAGGCCTGTTGCAATGAATTATAGTGGTGGTGTCACTTTTAGTTAATATGTGATTTAATGACAGCAGGAAACACGCCTCCTAAGGTCATTGTCATTGGCTGATGAGCAGGATATCCTGTATTTAAACTTCCTGCTCTCAGTTTTTTACTGTTTGTCTGATGAAGCGGCAGTTACATGTCGTGAAAGCGCTTACAATAAACTGTGGATTTACTACTTGACCGAATGGTTTTTTGAACATTACTTCGATTGCAAGACTAGAACAACTTTGAACATTTGTTTCTTGGTACAGCAGAATTGTTTTTTCGTTGATTTAGTGCGTGGTTCTGTGAGTATTTGCACTACAATTTCATAAGACTATCAGCATTTGGCGTTTCCTTCTTAGGAATAGAGACATATTTTGATAGTGCGAAGATCTGCATTTGGCTTCTTCCAACCTGGGTTTTTGGTTTACTTGCATATATATATATATATATATATATATATATATATATATATATATATATATATATATACTAACAGCACATATTTTATGTCTGAACACATTCTTCAGTTGCAGTAAATAGAAATCTTTATACTAATAAACAAAAAGAAAAGGGAAAAGGAAAAAGAAAAAGAAAAAATGAAGGTAAAGACAAAAATTAAAATAATCCAAATCAATTTGACCCCACGTTCACCCCATCTCTCTATTACTTACAGTAGAGAATGTTATTCAGATTGTATTGTCTTTAAGAAATAAGACAAAAACAATGAAAGAGAGAGTGAAGTATCTTCTGTAATAGGTTGGTTTTAGTGGGAGAAAATAATTAGAAAAAACAAAATATTTTTTAAATTTATTTTAGTTATTTATTTATTATGTTTGTTTACCAGGAAAGTCTGGCAAACCATAGTACCCATTCCTAGAGGAGGTATGGGGAAAAAAGCTCCTGAAGTACATTCTACTGGGAAACTGAAACTTTGTACCTCATATGGCCAGTGTTACTGATATCTGAAAGAGGTGATATGTCATATGCAAATTATGCGTGGATGGCAGTCATGCAGATCTGCCAGTGACATCTCTCATACAACGGTTGATTGACATATATGCAAATAACTGACCTGATCAGTTGTGGGCAGTATTTGGTGAGAGTAAATGTTTTATAGGTTCATAGGTAGGTACTAGGCTATTGTCCCAATGGCCTAAGTAAGCCTAGCCAACAAGGTTCCCTGGCTTACACCACCCAAGAAAGTTATTTTCATGTGCCCCTGTCTAGCAGAGCCACAGAAGTGATCCCTGGGGTGTATTTCCTATTTCCCATCCACTCATCAAAATTTTTCTAGAAGAGTGCTAATGAGGAACTTTGCTTGACATAGATGGGTAGCTTGTTCCAGAGTATGGGAAGTCTCTGGGACAGGAATCTATCCCTCCAACATGTCCTGTTTATTGTGGTGACAAGGCTTAGGTCCCTAGAGCATGCAGATCAGAGGGATTCGGATTTCTTTAGGTGCAGCATGTCCAACAGCTCTGGGTTTGACATAGCTTTATATGTTAGGCAGAGATCACCTCGGAGTAGGCGATGTGCCATGGAGTAAAGCTGGAGGTTTTTGAGATGGTCAGTGTAGGGCATCTGTTTGAGGCCAGTAATCCTTTTAGTGAGGTACTTCTGTGGCCTTTCCAGCTGCTGCAGATGTCTTGTGAGGTACATTCCAAATGGGGCGTTGTACTCTATAATGGGTCTAATGAGTGTCGAGTACAGGGGAACAATAACCTCTTTTTTCCTGGATGAGAACCATTTTGTGATAAGGTGTACCATGTAGAAGAATTTCCTGACTACTGTTCAATGTAATTATCAAAGGAGAGACTACTGTCCACCTGGGTCCCAAGGTCTCTTATCACACATTCAGCATTAACTACACTGCCACCTATGTGGTAGATCATGGGTACAGAGTTTTTACCAAAGGGGATGACAATGCACTGTTTGGCATTGAGCTTGAGGCCATGGCTCTGACACTAGGCATCTGTCTCATTCAGGCCCTTCTGTAGGATGTCCACATCATTTGGTGACTCAACTATGGCTCCTAGTTTGCAGTCATCTGTGAACTTCATTAGCCAAAGGCCTTCTGTGTTAGCCTGTACTTCAGAGAAGTAGATACTAAACAGGAGAGGTTCCAGGACTGAATCCTGTGGTACTCCACTTGTCACTGGTTTGAAGTCAGATTTGGAGTCTGCTACTTTTACAGTGTGGGCTCTGTTGGTGAGCCAATTGGCAACACATCTTGTGATGCAAGGATTTATACCTAGTTTAGTGAGTTTATCTATATTTCCAGAATGGGGTTGGTGTCAAAAGCCTTGGCGAGGTCAAGATAGGCTGTATGAACCACCTTACCCTCTTCTACAGCTTTGGTGACCGCCTCAAAGAAGTCGATCAGGTTGAGGAGGCATGATCTGCCTTTCACAAACCCAAACTGTGTGGGATCCATAGTTTGGAGGTTACCAATGTCCTTGTTTATGAGTTCCATGATGATACATTCCATGGCCTTACAGACCTGGCTTGTCACGCTAATAGGGTTATATTTCCTGGGATCAGTAGTGACTCCCCTTTTGTGGAGTGGGATAACTGTTGCTGTGAGCCATTCAGTGGGCACAAAGCCTGATGTGAGGCTATGATTGAACATGGTGCTTAGGTGGGGAGCCAGTTTGTTCTGAAGTTCATGTAAAACCCAGCCTGGGATGTTGTCCTGTCCCATGGATGCTGTGTTTTTGGCTTTAGCATGTGCAGCTTTTACCTGCGTAGTTGTGATTACAGGGACTCTGCATTTTTCCTGTATAGATATGGGCCCTTTAGGGGGTGAGAGGGGGGTAAAGTTAGTATGAACCTATCTGCCAGGATGTTGGCAAGATCAGTTGGTTCAGTAATTTTCATGCCGTTGTGCTGTAACTCAGAGCAGAGCTGGGTATTGCCATTGAGATTCCTGACGTAGCTATAGATTGCTTTTTGGTTGTCCTTAGAATCAGTGGCAATTTTGTTTTTGTAGATAGCTTTGGAGGATCTTATAAGGTATGTTAGCTTCTTACTGAGGCTGACCAGGGAGCTCCTCCACTCATGGGATTTTACTTTCTTTTGCAACAGTTTCTTCCTTCTGTTGTAGAGTTTGTTTATGGCAGGGGGATCACCAGATTGGCTTCCTTTTTTTGGAGGATAGCTTCTTGGTTTTGTTCAGGATAGCACGATCCATACACTCGTGCAAGTGCTTATAGAGTGCATTTGTGTAGGATTCAACAATCGTAACTGTATTGTCCATCTGCATGGGTGTCATGACATTCACCTCTTCTGTTATAAGAAGCATAAAGTTGGGTTTGGAGAAATTTTTTACCTTGGTTTCCTTAATGGGGGGTGGGGGTGGGATGTGGATATCTAGGGTGATTAGCTTATGGTTGGATCTGACCAATGAGGAGATGACTTCAGGTGTAGAACACCAGTCACTCATGTTGGTAATGACTAGGTCTAGGATGCTGTTGCCCCTGGTGGGGGTGTGGATAAGTTGATCCAGCACATTGGAATTTATGAACTCCAGAAAGCGTTGAGTGAAGGAGTTGGTACATGAGTAGTTTTTCCAGTTAATGGTGGGTTAGTTAAAATCACCCATTATTAGGGTGTTTGGTTGAACCCTAATTTTTTCCAGTATATCAAGAAAAGAAGAGTGTGAATCCTGGGGCATGGTGGGGGATCTGTAGCAAGCTACAATTTGGATTGCAGTTTTGCCCAGAGTTAGTTGCACTTGGATAACCTCGGATGCATTATGCTAAGCAACTAGCCTGAAGGTGTGGATATCATTAATAAATATGGACACACCTCCACCTTTGGTGTTCCGGTCCAGGTTAAATGGCCGAAAAGTGTGGTATGAGTTGTAGCCACAACAAGTACAAATATGACTGTCATTGTCCATGTTGGTGTGTCTGAAGACTAGTTACAGGAAGGAAAAAAGAGCAAATGCGGCTTTTAAATGAGAAAGTTGAGATAGATGGAAACATTTCCCAAACGGCCAATAAACTACAATTTCTGGGCCAGAAACCATTCTTGTGGGGTAGATAGGCTACCTAATGCTTACCACTCCCACTGATAATGCAGGGGGTGCACTCTGGAGCCTTGAACCAAGTCTCAGTCACTGCAAAGATATCAGTGTTCTCCATTTTAAGGAGTGCTTCGAGGGAGTGCATTTTGAGATTTAGACTTCTAGCACTGAGTAGCATTACCCTCATTTTTTGTTGCCTGTTCCCATTACAGTGGTGAATTTGTCATTTGAACCTTGCCTAAAAAAGGCACTATAGGGGTGGCAAGAGCCTTAGCCAGTATCTGGAATCCCTTGGGTGACAGCTGCAGGCCATCTCTGGCAAAGCATCGTGGTCTGTCGACCATATTGTCCCAGGCAGACAAATACTGGATCCCCTTAGAAGCTTAGCCAATTGTTGAGGTCAATCATTTTGTCCTTGTACTGCGGTAAAATTCTGTGCGATAGCAGGATGCTACTCAGGGCTAGTGTCATACCTGCCTGGGCTACAAGATCGGAGATCTCTTTCATGTCTCTTTTCATGTAGTCCAGGGAGGTATATCTCAGGTCGTTCACACCAACATGGACAATGACAGTCATATTTGTACTTGTTGTGGAGTGACCTGAGTGCATGTATTATGTGGTGGATTCTGGCATCTGACAGGCAGACGACAATAACCTTCTCTTTGTTTAGCCTGGTGAGTGGGACATCAGTGTGCCTGACTATGGAATGACCTATGACTAGTGTGTTGGGTACATTGTTTTGCCTTATGTGCTGCGGTTTAGTGGCACATGGAGTCTGTTGGCTATGTGTTATTTAGGTTGTGTTGGGGGGGTGGAGGATGATTGTGTTTCACCTTGGGAGGTCTCTGTTGCTTGAGCAGATTATTCTTGAGAGCTTCCGTGAATGTTTTTGTGTTTCTATGTATGAATGTTGGTGTTGTAGGTTTAGTGGGACTATGTAATAAGTGTGGTGTGGTGCAAGTGTTTACCTTCTCCTCTTGACTGTCAAGTTCAGTCTTGGATGGTGAGAGCTTTACCTCTAGTTTGGCTAGATAAGTGCATCTCACACAGGTTGTAGTGTTGAGTGGTAGGAGAGGGTTGTCTGTGTATATGAGGCAATTGCTACATTGCCCCAAGATGCCCAGATTTATCAGATAGACAGGAGAGAACACTGGGAGCTGACCCTTGGGCATGCCTGAATAAAAAAATATTTTCCTCTAGACAAGTAAGGAATGTGAGCACAAGAGTTGTTTTTCTCTAAGCAAGTGAGGAAAGTAAGTACAAAAACTGTTTTCCTCTAGGTAATGAGGAAAGTTGAGTGCTGTAGTAATTTGTAGCTTATTTAGTGCTTACAACCAGTTCTGAACAAGTGCTGAGCATGAATAAGCAAATTCAAATGCTAAAACCAAGAATCTGTATCTGAAGACTAGTTACAGGAAAAAAAAAGAGCAAATGTGGCTTTTAAATCAGAAAGTTAAGATAGATGGAAAAATTTCCCAAACGGCCAATAAACTACAATTTCTGGGCCAGAAACCACTCCTGTGGGGTAGATAGGCTACCTAGTGCTTACCACTCCCACTGATAAGCTAGAAGGCTTCCCTCCAACACAGAAAAGCTTTTGAGGGCTCAGAAGCTTACAAACAGTCCTGGATACAGCAAATCTGTATCTGGACTAGACTAGTTACAAAAAAGGTGAGAAACAAACGCAAATACAGGCTTTTAAATCAGAAAGTTGAAAGAGATGGAAAAACTGCCCAAACGGCCAATAAACTATCATTTCTGGGCCAGAAACCACTCTTGTGGGGCAGATAGGCTACCTAGTGCTTACCACTCCCACTGATAAGCTAGAAGGCTTCCCTCCAACACAGAAAGGCTTTGGTGGCTCAGAAGCTTACAAACAGTCCTGGTTACAGCAAACATGTATCTGGAGTAGACTGGTTACAGGAAAGGCAGGAAACAAGCTTAGAATTTTTTTTGGAAAGTGGAAAGGGAGAAAGGAGAAACAGAAGATAATTCAAAATTAAGGACCTAAGTGGCTTGCCTTTCACAAATGTTCTCTCTGTATTAGGTAGAATGAACTAGTGGCATTAGACTGGAATAGAGCTGGGATAGAGCTGAGCAGATGGGACTGGTAGGAGTGTCTGTAGTCAAAATATGATCTCACTGTACTGGGTTGAGTGAGCAAATAAGATAGACCCAGGAAGGGTGTTCAAACACAAATTTACAGGAGGGGTGGGCAATTCCAAAGCCACCAAGATTAATACCACAACAAGAACAGGGAGGGCAGGTGGGAAACTAAGTGCAGAGACAGAGAGAGACCACAGTATTCTATAAAACAATTAACTAGAGAAATAAATAACTACAGAGAGACACAGACCACAATATTCAAAGAAACAATTAAATAAACAGAAAAATAAAATGCAGTACAATCTTTAACACTGCAAGTTTGTACTTAACTCAGCTAGTAATCCAGTTGATTGTAGGTATGTAGCAGAAGCCAAACAACTCAGATATTGAGCAGTAATAATTGAATGATTTTCAAAGTGGTTTCTGAAAGAATAGATCCACTGTTTGCTATATAATCTTCAAGTTTAATAATAGGTAAATGGCTCGTGATGTCTCTTAATTTTCTTAATATTAGGTATTGATGTTTTGCAAATGCTTTTGAATATGTGGACCTTATCACTAATTGTGCATGTAAATTATAACTTCAGTGGCCCCATTTGGAGAGCATAAAATGCCCGACACACGTGAGTGGTTTCTTCATCTCTTAACAACAGAGATGTGCAGTTCCATTAGGTTGGATTATTGAACTTCTGTTGTTTATGATGACAGTTACAATACAGCAGATATAGGTACATTGTTTATGTCACTGATTTTGTAAATGAATTGTTAAATAAAATTGGTGCAATCTAATTTTGACAAAATTCAAATCCGGGCATATTTGCCAACACTGAAAATCTTTCAAAAATGGAAAAAATATCCTTTTATGTACCCACAAATGAGAAGTTTGTCAAACAAATAGGTACTGAATATGTATGGATAGATTTGTACAGCCCAAATAGAACTATGCATATTTGAGGTTGCTTTAAGGTTTGGTTCCATTCTCAGCTGTTATGAATCCAGGTTTGATTTTTTTACAGATTGTAAAAGCTTGATCAAAGATTAGCATGCTCCCCTTGAAATTAATATCTGAACTTTCCTTCAGTAATGGATTAGTTAGTATTTGGGTCACTTTGCATCCAGTATATCACACTGTATGGTGCATGAAGGTTTTAACTTTGTTTTGCTTAGTTGAGCTCTGCTCATGCACATGCTCAGTGTGCATCTCCTGCAAGATTACATTGTATAATACAAGGGTGTTCTCTTTCAAGCATTAGTATAGTATTTTCTAAAAGTGTATGTGACTGTGTGCCTTTTAATATGTTTGGTGTTGCATGTATAATTTTAAGGTATGTCAGAAAGAGTGGTTTATGCATTATTATGTTTGTGATTGCTTTTAGTTAATCTTTTTAACATAGTTTGTGTTTTTGATTATTCTTTGGGGTTTTGGTGAAGATACTTATGTGACTGTGTGTCTTTTAATATGTTTGTTGTTGCATGTATAATTTTAAGGTATGTCAGAAAAAAGTGGATTATGCATTATTATGTTTGCAATTGCTTTTAGTTAATCTTTTTAACATATTTTGTGTTTTTGATTATTCTGTGGGGTTTTGGTGAAGATACTTAAATAAATGAAAATAAAATGAAAACATGCAAACAGCTTTTATTTTACTGCATGTGTTTTATATTAATTTCCATATTTCAACTAATACTTTGTTTTTAGTTGTGCCACACTGAATGTTGCAGATTTACTTAATGAATATTGATGCGGTTGCTGTTAATATCCATATGAATATTCATAAAATATTCATACACCTCATTCATTGGGTAGTGATGGGTGAGGTTTGGGTGGGATTTGCTACTGGGCATCCAGGGGGTACAAGACAAGGGTGTAGCTAGGTATATTCTTTGTACTCTACTAAGAAATTTTTTTTCTCAGCATCACATCAACATGACTTTTTTCAGGTCATATCATGTCAACAATTTCTAAGTGAATGCTTTTAACAACAGGTGCAATATTGCTAATCTAAAAATAATATTTTTAATAGTTTTAGGTGGAAGAGCTGAAAATGTTACTTCTATTTATTAAGTGCTTGGGGGGCAGCATTTTGTAAGATGTTCACATTTTTAACTGATATGTATCCAAGAGGGGGTAGCACTAAGAGCCTATGAGTACAACGTGGAATTTGCTTGCTACACCCCTGTTAATAGATTTCAGTGTCTTCATTACAAATAAAAATATTAAATTATAGTGTCCCTAAAATGAAACCTTGTGGTACATCACTTACTGTTGTTTGTTTATTTTAAAATTTCCAGTGAATTTTAACATGTTGTTTCTTTTGGGTATACTACAAGTGCTCACTTGCCATTTGCTTGTGGCACAGATCCTAGCTGCCACTCACTAGTTTTGTCAAGTGCTGTAACTCCCATAAATTCGATAACCCTTAACTAAACATCCCTTCCAATGCCCAATTTCTCCAGATTATCTATTCTTCCAGAACCCTGACCCTAATCCTAAAAACTCCCATCCAGTCCCTAAACCTAAAGTCCTTGATCACTCACTAAGCCCAAGAGTCCATTCCCCCCTCACTACCCTTAAAATTGCTGATTGCTCTTAAAATCTAAAATCCTCTTCCTTCTCACTAACCCCAAAGTCCCCTATCACTCCCTACACCTAAAATTTCCTTCTCCCTCCCTAAACTTAAATTTCACAATCACTAAACATAAAATCCCTTTTGTCTCCCTAAATCTAAGCATCCCAATCATGCCCTAACCCAAAGCTTCCTCTTTTTCCCCTCCTTTCCCTAAAGTCTTAGATCACTCCCTAAACTGAAAATCCCTCTCATCCCTAAATTTAAAATTCCCCTCCCCTTTGCAGCATACCTAACCTGTGAACACATTCTTATCTAGCATGCAAGGTTTTGCAGTTGCTGTGTGGCAGCTGACTGGCTGAACTCACATTTGAGTTTGGTAGAAAACAGCTTCCTGCATGGGCTACAGGAAACTTGAGTCTAGTGCATTGAGGAACTTGTCCTCAAGAACTTGGGACTTGAGCACTTACTTTTTGAATGAGCAAACTATAGACACATTAACTGATTTATATTTATTTTTAACCCTAGTTTTCACTATGCTATTTATAAGGCTAGAATGTTAGAATGTGGTATAATGTTGAAAGTCTTTGCCAATTCCATATATATATATATATATATATATATATATATATATATATATATATATATAAATATATATATATATATATATATATATATATATATATATATATATATATACTGTCAATCTTTCATCAGCTCTAATTTAAATATATATTTTGATTGATGTTGTAAGACTAGCTAACTTATTTTTTTCCTAATTGTAAATGCATTTTTCTATTATTTTACATGAGCTACGTCAGGTTTGTTGAATGCATTTTGTTTGGACTATTTATAAGAGGAAGACTGTCAGCTCTGATATTGTAAGCTCAGGAATGAGCTGCTTGGAGGTTCTGGTGTAAGCTGCCAGCAGTATTTATAGAATATTATGCAAAATATCTATTTTTTTACTGAAAACCTAGCTATTTATGAGCATTATAAGTGGTCAAGACACAAAACACTCAAAGATGACTGTCTCAAAAACACAGACTCAATCACCTTGTAGCTTGGTTAAGCTTCTGCTCATGCTTCAAATCAAATATGAGTTCATGCAAGCAGCTGCCTCTGCTTATCTAAATACATTATTTGAGTTTGAATGAGGTCAGTGTGGCAACAATGATGAATGAGTAGGAGGGGATGGGAGTGGGATTAAGGCACCAGTCAGGAAGGGAGTTTTAGGTTTAGGGAGCGGGAAGAAGGCTTTAGGGTTAGGGAGAAGGAAGACGGTCTTAGAGTTAGGGTGTGAGAAGGGAATTTTAGGGTTAGGAAGTGGGAGGGGATTTTAGGTTTTGGTAGTGGGAAGGGACTCTTAGGGTTAGGGAGCCGGATGGAGATTTTAGGTTTAGGGAACAGAAAGGGACTTTTATTTTTATGGAGTTGCAAGGGAGTTTTAGGGTTAGTGTCCTAGGTTCTGGTAGGGCTTCACAGTATTATAGAATAGAAGACTGGGAGGGCTAAGTTGTTGCAAGAGATAAAGTTAGTAGGAGTTCAAGCACTTGCCTTTTTGTGCAAGTAGCAGCGAGCAGGTGTGTTGCGCACTACTAGCACGTGTGCACGTGTAGTAAACTCAGCTGACTGACTAGCACAGCTTTTCACCCATGTTCAAAAAGGGACCAGCAGCCAAAATTATAAAAGGACTTCACTGATATTTTACTGAATATAAACAAACACTCACCATGCTGCTTCTTTACTAAGAAGCAAGAACTTTAATCGAGATGAGCTGAAAGATTATGTGTCTACTGCTGAAACAAAACAAGGAAGAGCTCTCCTTGCCTAAATGTAAGCTGCCAGTGTTATACTGTCTTCATGGTATAAGTAGAGTACATACAATGCTGAAATCCCAAAAGTGTACATCAGAGAACTAAGGAATCCTTCTTCAACTCTATGGATAGCAATTGCTATTCAGCTTTAAGTAAGGAGAACTGGAAACAGCAAGAGGTGCACTAATAAAGAAAGAAACAGCTATATTTTCCTTTTTTGAACAATTTTAATTAGAAGTGCAATAATATGCATTTCTGGAAATATGCTAACAGTTATCAAAGTTCACATTTTGGAAGTTTAATCACAAAAGTCCAAGCAAAGCAAAACTAAAGTATACTAAAAATGTAAAATGCTATATTATAAAAGTATCCTAAATGGGAGACTGAAACCTATAAGTATATAAACAACATCTGGCACCTAAAAATAGAACTGGCTAGAGAATAACACAGAATATCTCAAGTAATACCAGAAAGCCTCTATAAAACATTAGATGATCTATTATTAAACACACACATAGCTATATCCATATCTACATACACACGCACGCACGCACACACACACACACATGCACACACACACACATATATATATATATATATATATAGAGAGAGAGAGAGATAGGTATAGATATATGTTCCATGATGCTTTATCAGTGGTGCAGTTGACAAAAACCCATATGGTTAAGAAAATGACTGAGAGTACATATGACTGAAAAGCCATTTCATCTAAGATAATGAAAGACTAAAAATAGTATTTCTGGTATAATTTCTGAGTAGTTAGGATAGTAATTTAGAAGATTTTGTGTTGACTGGTAATGGTCACTGTTTATGTTGTTTGTACAGCTGCACAGATTCATTATGGTTTATATTTTCTCTTTTCTTTGTTGGTGTGTGACCTTGCAGTTGAATATATAACAAGAAGAGGGAGTGTAGGGGGAGGCTCACCCCTTGCAAAAAAAAAAAACACACACATATATATATATATATATATATATATATATATATATATATATATATATATATATATATATAGATATAGATATGTATACTGTATGTGTTGTTTAGAGTGTTTCTGATGAAATGTACTGTCAATCATTTTCATTTTTAAACCATATATGATTTAGTCAAATGTACCTGATTATGAAATGTCATAGAAACATAAATATGTGTGTATGTATATCAATATCTATCTAGCTACATATATATATATATATATATATATATATATATATTTTTATAAATATATATATATATATATATATATATATATATATATATATATATATATATATATATATAGCTAGATATAGTTTATATATATATATATATATATATATATATATATATATATATATATAGCTATAGCTCAACATATCAAAAGCATATTTGACTGAATGTTCACTTTTTAGTGTTTCACAGTACGAATGAGCAGGAAGATTAATGTTTGACTGAAAAAATTATAGTGGTCGGTTGTGCATGCATGTGTGCTCATGGGTTGAAGTTTGGATAATGGATAGGTAAGGGTATAAATTTTCTGTGTTTTGTGTTTTCTAGCTCCTTTTGTCTTAAGCCATGGTACTGTTAGGAAAAGGAGTTTTTGTAATGTGATATATAGAGTTAGGGTTAGGGGTAGGTATAAGTTTAGGGTTATGGTTAAGGTTAGTACATATGAATGAAATGGTGCAGGGTAGACTGACTACAAATGTATTTAATATTGATAAATTTGCAAATGGTTAAGTGCAGTCTTGCTTCTCCTAAAATAGGATTTCCATTGTTAAAGTGGAGACAATCATCTGAAAATATAATCCTCTGGCTGTGGAAGATGTATTACAAATTGTTTCAGTGATTTGCCTTGAATGGATACCTCTTGGTTTTCAATCAAACAAAACTAAAAACATATAGCTTGATATTACATCCATCATGAAATATCACATCATCTCATTGCTAAAGCTGCTGTAGTAATATTTACAATGAAACTCTTTGAGTTGTCCATTCCTATGTATATGAATCTTATTGCTGCCATAGTCCCCCAATGCAAGATTCTTATAGACATACTATGATCAAATATTCCAGCTAACAAATCATCTTCTCACCTGTGATAACCACATTCAAAGCCAATAAAATCGAATCATCCATGAAGGACCATATGGAGGGAATGCAGATGTATTAAAACCCACTATAATCCTAGCAAAACATAAATCAAGTACTGTTTGGCTGCATTCACATAAACTCAAGTTAATAATGTAAATCTAGAAATCACAGAACCTCTTCTATTTTTTCCCTCCCACACACAGACTGCGCTTTGAGTAATAGATTTTATTATGTGGATATTACAACCCCTTAAACTTACACTGTTGATAATATTACCCTTTTTAATGAATTAAGTTAGCTGCGACCATAGTAAAGGATATCAAAACAAAACTCACTTCCTTAGAAGGTATGAATAGCACCTCGAGCTACATTCATCTTTTTACTTTTATATTGTTGCGTGTAATGCTGACCAGCTCCAATACTGGCTGTTTCTCTAGCCACTATAATCGTCTCACCCCATATACATTGCCACCCCAAAACATCTGTAGAAAATATTAACAATCACACCAATGCTGGGTCAGATCTTTTTACAAAATGCCATTCTGTCCTTAACTAACATCAATCCTAATCGTAATTAGCTACTGAAAGAGGATGGAAGCTCTAGCCAATTATTCAGTGGTTTCTAGACTTTTGAGGAGCTACCTCTGTCTTACCATAGCATTCAATTGAAGAACCAATTGTCTTGGAATTTGGTTTCACTGCAAGTCCAATATATCCACCAATGTTAGAACCAAGAGCATAAATCTTTAACAACTGATAAATTAAACAAAGTAGAGAGAGGTTTATTGCTCAGTACCTCCCAAACCTTGGGAATCAACTTTACCAGTGTTACTTTAACAGTGTTAAACAGTGTAACTCACTGTCACCCATTTGGTCTTCTATCGCAGTGAAAGAAGGAGTTCCTGAGGGAAGGTACTGGAGATAAACCCCAGACCAAAGGTGTGAAAACTAGGAATCCTAAATGTTAGACCATATGGGATGAACTTGACCTTGGATGTTGGAGTAGGTGACCTTACAAAAAAGTGGCCCATATTGGGTCTCACAATTGCCAAGGTTATCCTTGGATCGGGCAACAAACATACAGCACCAAACAGTAATATCATCTGCAATAAAATAAAGTAAAAGATAGCACTTTCAACTAAATGGTAGAGCAATAGGTTTCACAGCAACACATCTTATTTAACATTTACTACTGAGCTCCAAATACCAGTTATTATACTAATTCTCTGTAAACAAAGGCACCTGCCAATCCAAGTGTTCACAGGTAATGAAAAAAAGTCTGAAAATGTGAGTTCTCTACTTCAGGGAGTAGCTAAGAAAGAAAAGTGACACTATATTGCATAATACTTAACCCAAACTTCATATGTAATATCAAACATCAAAGTTAACCAATGAGATTTCTAGGAAGGAAAAGAAGAACTACTGAAGTGGATAGACTTACAGGAAACAGATATTTGGTCATGGTCCCAGAAATTACCAAGAAAGCCTATGTCTTCCACCACTGGTAGCAGCTACCACTGCTTCAGGAAGAAGTACACTATCACTGAGTATAGAGGAAGAGGGCTATCACTGATTAGATAGTGTGAATGTTATTGTTATCAAAAGAGAAATCTAGCACTGGTAGGGAGAGAGAGAGAGAGTACTTAACATTAACTACTGACAGAGAGTTTTAGGAGAAAGGTCGAGAGAGTGTTATCATTGTTATGGAGTGTGATCACTGGTTAAGGAGAGTAAATGTTATCACTGGTTATTGGGAGAGAGAAAGAGATTGGTGCTGAGTCTGGTTAGGGAGGGAAATAGATATCACTGGTCTGGGTCAGAGATAGAAAGGAAGAGAGAGAGTTTGCTGGTTAAAGAACAATAGTGCTATCACTTGTTAGGGACAGGAGATGCCAACACTATTTAGGGAGGTGTATGCTATTACTCACTAGGGAGGGCTTTATAACTGATAAGGAAGGTAGAGTGTTATAACTGGTTAGGGAAGGAGAGTATTATAGCTGGTTGAGGGTGAATGCCATCACTGGTTAGGCAGAGAGAGTATTATCACTGCTTTGAGAGGGAGAAAGCTATTAATGGCTAGGGAGGGTGAGAGTTATACCTTGTTAGGGACAGAGAGAGTATCACCACACAACATTCAATATTTTTTTGAATTACTACACTGAACAGAATGTTTATAAAGAGCATTTCATGGATTTTTGTTTCAGTAGCAAAGATGTGTTCATAAATTATTTCACTTAATATCATTGTGGTCTCACCTACATAAAATGTCATGCATGAAACACATTTTGTTAAATATGCAAAGTTTACAGATCTGGAAGTGAACTTTTCTGTAGCTCTGAAAATCTACTGTGCATTCAAAAACAGACAAAGGGAGACATGATAAAACAATACTGCCTGTTGCTCAAGCAGTAGAAGGTGCCATGTCGTTGGCACTTTATATTTTGTGTTTATTGATTATTTTCTAACAGCATCTCACTACGGTTTGCTATAAAGCTTTATTACCCCAAAGTATCTTCCAGTTATCAGAAATAATATTTGAGATACTTGAGGTGTTAACAGAGTGTGTAATGGCATAACACAACTTCAAATAATTTTATTTATTTATTTATTTACTTATTTATTTTATATTTGTTTACCAGGATAGTTCGACTGGATACCTGTCCATTTTCAGTGGATGCCTGGGGAGAAACACTCTAGTAGAAAAAATTACATAGCTTACACAAGACGTTACATAACATTACATGCACTACACAAGAAATTAGATAACATTAGAAAATATAAGACAAGGGGCTGGATTCACGATGGCTTGCACGGAGTCTAAGAGTAGAGTAAGACTCCATGCAGCCATCATGTCCGACGAGCAATCCAGGAACAGCCTGCTGGGGTGTGTAAGAGAGCTCCTAACACATCTCTTACACAGACAGGGCCGGGACATGCAAATTACCTCAATTGCAGCTGAAAGGCATGCAAATGAGGTAGATTTTAGATTCAGGAAACCCGAACCTGTCCGAGTAAGAGTAGTGTTATCTGCAGAAATGTACTCAGTTGACAACTGAGTACCGTTCTGCAAATAGCAAAACGGAGCCATGACAGCTCAAAGTAAAGGTTGCATCTAGTAGAGGAAGCATGCCAATGGCCAAATATATGGCCATTGGCAATGTTTCCTGATGCAAAATGAAAAAAAATTAATTTATTTTTTTTGTCCGATTTCCGATGTTTAAGCATAGTGCAGCGCTGCACTAAAGGGCTGTGCTCTAAAAACCAGAAAACTACTAATAAAAATCCACAAAGTGGATTTTATGTGAATTTGTAATGTACAATGCAAGGCAATGACAGACTGAAGACAACATGGCTACCGAGTAGGGGTTGCTAAGGGGGGAACCCAGTCTAAGAGATGTAACCAAGCATTAGTAGGCAATCCTATGCAAATGAGGGTAAGGATAGTGAATCCCAAGTCTACATAGCAAATGAGCACAGTCAGTGGAGTGTAAGACTAGGATAAGGGGAGTAACAGAGTAGGATATAGGTGACATCATGAGGGGGTATGTATGAAAGAAGCTAATCTCATTGGAGCAGAGTGGCATGTGTTAGCTGTCAGTTGCTCATCACTGGAAGAGGTGTGTCAGTAGGTATCCTAGCTAAAGTCAAGAAATAGAAGGTGCACACTGTGTCTGCCCCCCTGAGGGAATGGAAAGGGAAAAGGAAGCACAACAAACAGTAGGAAGTTAACCAGGGAGAGTCAGCAGAGCTAGCAGGTGGAAATAATCAGAATCAGGCAATCACACAGGCAGTACACAAACCCAGCCCAGCCCAGCACTTAAAACTCTAAAAACAACAGCCCATTATGTTTCTGTCAAGAGACACTGCAACACTGGAGTTAACTAGGAAAAGTGAAAACTTAAAAAGCTTAACTGACAAAAAAAAATGTTAGTGGCTGCAGTTGCAAGCAGTGTCTACTGTTATTAATGTCAGTATTCATTGTGTAATACCCCACCTCTATACATGACGGCAATACTTTCTAGAGGGAGTGAGACTGACACAGCTAACATACATTGCACAATCATAAACTTGCATAGAACATATTTAAGAGCTATGGCGTCTGCCCCACTCAGATATGCTAGTGTTTATAGTGCCCTGATACTGTGTGTGGTTTGTAAAGTGCCTCTGTAACGTTATTGTTTGCTAGAATGACTGCTTCTCTTATCACTGTCATGTAATGCAATTCCACAACACTGGCTGTTAAGGATTCACAGAACAGGCTTTGTCTAATGGCCTTTCTATTATTCCTTTACATTTCTTCATTGTAAGGAATGATATATTTATTACAGCATCAAATTATTTTATATCTGCTGTTGCTTAGTAATAATTTATGCAGTCTAGTGTGTCCAAGGTCTGGGGTTCGAGACTGACACGAGTGTTTTATGTTGCAGACTACAAGCCTTTTAGCTACTGGTAAAACGTTGAATAAATCAACTATGGTAGTGGAACTCAGTCAGCAACATTCTGAAAGGTTACACTGGGCATGCTCACACACATAGGCCATGTCAGAGTATAGCAATGGTCCATACCTATCAGGCAGTTACAGGTGTCAACCCAGGAACCACACACTATCCAGCAATCTGGCCTGTGCACACAGCTATATGACAATAGACACATATACAATATAGTCAAACCCTGTCATAATCACATCTTTGCTGCAGATACCTAAGTTGTTCATAGAAAGTGGGGAAACGAAGACGATAAACACCTGCAAAGGGTATCATCAATAACCAGGTGTGAATCCTGAACATTATCATAGGTGCAGAGTCTGATCCTAGGCTATCTGCCCTAGGGCATGTACACACCTAGACAGAGTGTGTCTGGCATGTGCAACATGTCCAATTTGAATACTGTGCATGTGAAAAGTAGGTCACACAAGAATACCCATATATGTACAGTCCATTGTGCATCTGTGTAGCAGGGACACAGAAGATATCCCATGGCCAAACATACAATCACCCATACACCTGTCCAGCTGACTCACACAGAGCTATTGGACACCTTCCAACACACATGGCTCATTCCTGCAATTACTGCAGACATTACCATGACCAATCAGAAGATATCTGCAACCTACAAATGTGGCAGGTGAAAAAGAAACACCCTATAAAGCATATAGCGCGCCGTGTTAATGCCTGTCTCTGTAGTATCATAATATAGCTAGGTAGGGGTTTGAAACCTGCAAATGTTGTGTGTGTGTGTGTGTGTGTGTGTGTGTGTGTGTGTGTGTGTGTGTGGTGGGGGTGTTGTGTATGTGTGTCACATCCTTTGAGAGGAGTGGCCTTTTTGTAGACGGAGCTACATTCTTCTTTGGAAAGTCTGGTGATGTCAGCATCCTACAAGTATAGCAGGTGTAGATGAATGTCCAATAAAGCATATAGTGTGCCATGTTAATGCTTGTCTTTGTAGAATCATAACATACTTAGGTATGGGTTTGAAACCTGCAAATGCTGAATGTATGTGTATCACATCCTTTGAGAAGCGTGGCCTTTTTGTAGATGGAGCTACATTCTTCTTTGGAAAGTCTGGTGATGTCAGCATCCTACAAGTATAGCAGGTGGAGATAAATGCCCAATAAAGTATATAGCGCGCCGTGTTAATGCCTGTCTCTGTAGTATCATAACATAGTTAGGTAGGGGTTTAAAACCTGTAAATGCTGAATGTGTGTGTATGGGGGGATGTTGTGTATGTGTGTCACATCCTTTGAAAGGAGTGGCCTTTTTGTAGACTGTAGACACAATGAAGGAGTTACATTCTTCTGTGTAAAGTCTGGTGATGTCAGCATCCTACAAGTATAGCAGGTGTAGACAAATGCCTAGTAAAGCATATAGCATGCCGTGTTAATGCCTGTCTTTGTAGTATCATAACATATTTAGGTAGGGGTTTGAAACCTGCAAATGCTGAATGTGTGTGTCTGTGTATCACATCCTTTGAGAGGAGTGGCCTTTTTGTAGACTGCAGACACAATGAAGGAGTTACATTCTTCTTTGAAAAATCTGGTGATGTCAGCATCCTACAAGTATAGCAGGTGTAAACAAATGCCTAGAAATGCATATAGCATGCCATGTTAATGCCTGTCTCTGTAGTATCATAGCATACATAGATAGAGGTTTGAAACCTGCAAATGCGGAATGTGTGTATGGGGGGTGTTGTGTATGTATATCACATCCTTTGAGAGGAGTGCCCTTTCTGTAGCCACAATGAAGGAATTACATTCTTCTTTTGGAAGTCTGGTGATGTCCGCATCCTACAAGTATAGCAGGTGTAGAAAAGTGCCCAGTTAAAGCATATAGCACGCCGTGTTAATGCATGTCTCTGTAGTATTATAACACATGTAAATAGGGATATGAATCCTGTAAGCGCTGACTGTGTGTGTGTTGGGGGGGTGTATGTGTGTGCAATTCTGTTTGAAAGGAGTGAGCTTTTTGAAGACTGGGAAAACACACTAAAGATGTATATTCCTCTTTGGAAGGAGTGATGATGTCACCACCCTAGAAATACAGAGGGTGAAGAAACACCACCCAGTAAAGTAAATAGCGTGCTGTGCTAATGCATCTCTCTCTAGTGTTATAATGTACTTAGGTAGGGGTTTGAATTCTGTACATGCTAACTGTGTGTGTGTGCAAATCTGTTTGAAAGGAGTGGGCTTTTTGAAGTCTGGGAAAACACACTAAAGATGTATATTCTTCTTTGGAAAGAGTGATGATGTCACCACCCTAGAAATATAGACGGAGAAGGGAAACTACCCACTAAAACAAGTAGCGTGCCATGCTAGTGCATTTCTCTCTAGTGTCATAATGTACTTAGGTAGGGGTTTGAATCTTGTACACGCTAACTGTGTGTGCAATTCTGTTTGAAAGGAGTGAGCTTTTTGAAGACTGGGAAAACACACTAAAGATGTATATTCCTCTTTGGAAAGAGTGATGATGTCACCACCCTCAAAATACAGAGGGAGAAGAGAAACCACCCAGTAAAGTAAATAGCCCGCTGTGCTAATGCATCTCTTTCATGTCATAATGTACTTGGGTAGGGGTTTGAATCCTGTACATGCTAACTGTGGGTGTGTAGAATTCTGTTTGAAAGGAGTGGGCATTTTGAAGACTAGGAAAACACACTAAAGATGTACATTCCTCTTTGGAAAGAGTGATGATGTCACCACCCTAGAAATACAGAGGGAGAAGCGAAACCACCCAGTAAAGCAAATAGCACGCTGTGCTAATGCATCTCTCTCATGTCATAATGTACTTCGGTAGGGATTTGAATCCTGTACACGCTAACTGTGTGTGTGCAATTCTCTTTGAAAGGAGTGGCCTTTTTGAAGACTGGGAAAGCGCAATAAAGATGTACATTACTCTTTGGAAAGACTGATCATGTCACCACCCTAGAAATGCAGACGGAGAAGGGAAACCATCCAGTAAAGCAAATAGCGTGCTGTGCTAATGCATCTCCCTCTGGTGTCATAATGTACTTAGATAGGGGTTTAAATCCTGTAAGTGCTGACTCTATATGTGTCACTCTTGGAAAATGCGGTGTGGGTTTTGCTTTTACTATGTTATGACATATTATGATTACAACAGTAAGTGCATTGCACACATCAGGTATCTGCATGGCAAATATATATGTGTACATGTTCCCTTAATCAGTACATAGGTGTGAAGCCTGCATACTACATGAATACATTTGTTACCATTGACAGGTTGTGCCGCTGTTTCTCAGATCGTAGGTCACATATGTATGTATGTGACAGGGCCATCCACTGTCATGATCCGTGGCCAGGGTCATCTGTGCCACACACACCCATGACAGTTACTTAACAGTGGTGTGAGTGAGGGTATATGCCTGGGGCATATGTCAGGCATGTTCATACACAACAACGACTGACAATAATAGACAGTCTTTATAGGTGTACAACCGCCTTGTGGATATGCATCCAGGTCTCTAATGTCTCATGTGACACACCTTGGAACTCTACAATACCTATGGATATGTGGATACCAAGGGACACATGACATAACATGAGGCTGTATGTACACATTGGTACCCAACATACATATTGAGGGCTACCACCTATGTGGTACTGATGGGATAGTAAGTATAGTACATGTGGATGACTATGCCATAGTCGGCTTACTGCTATACAGCATGTATCAGATGACAGGCATCTGTCTGTATGATACCCTTGTGTGGGATATGTGTCCCTACAGTGCCCTGGTTGGCATGGTGCGCACGTTCGCACAAACACATTGCACTGGATAAAGCGCTGCTAAACTTTGGGCAATCCTATTTAGCTGGGTAAAGCACTGCTTAAATCTGGAGCCTTTAAAATATATATTTTCTTCAATAATAAATTGGCCATTTCACTGCTTTTTATAATATTTTAATCATATATGTCAGGTATTATTTCATATACTGATTTGGAACATAAAAAAATAAATAAGAAGAGTAGTGGTGGAACTCAAACCGCGAATGCCTACTCTTTGGGCTAACGCTCTACCATTACACTACTGTTACTTGGCAGCATTTGAATAATTAGTTCTTATATGCTATTCGCTGTCACAATTGCTAACTGTGGTTAGGCAATGGGCATACCCACACACACACGTGCAAATACGGGCATACCTCTCAACTGTACAGATTTTTGCAGAATGTCCAAATTTTTGCCTTATATTTTTGGTCCATTTTTCATAAAATTGTGGCTTTCTGGCAAATTATTAAAGATTGAAGTTAGAAAATAATGACAGACATTTGAGTTTTAGACTTCATATCATACAGAACATGCATACTAATGCAAAACCTGTTATTCTATCAACTTTCTAATTTGTAAGAGCAATATTTAAAACATGTCCCTATTTGTACCAGTTTTTTAATGGCTTTGTCCAGATTTCTTATTCTAAGAGGTTGAGAGGTATGCGGGCAGCTATATCATGGATTAAAAAAAGAAAATTAGTATTTTAATGTTTTATAACTTTGATTGGGGTTTCCAGTGTCAGGGAGTGTGCTGTTGGGTGCAAGTACGTTTGAGCGACCTTGCTCTTGTGTGCTGACATCCTGCTTTGTAACAACTTGCAGGGGCGTGAACATTTAGACTGCTCAGCAGTCGGACACGCCCCTGCTTTCATACACAGTCTGTGTAAGAGTTACTGATGAGTCAGCGTGCCCTCATGAATATTCATGGCTCGCTGATGTCATACTGTTTAATTGCAGCCTCCGTGTAAGACTTATTAAGTCTTACACGAAGGATTCGTGAATCCTGCCCATGGTGTATCCACAAAATCAACAACATGTGCATAAATATGTATTGTCATATGAAGGAATGGCAATTTGTCCAGAGAGAGATCACACAAGCTAAGAATTGTGGATTCTTGTTCAAGCTGTTAACACCTGCTGACCCACATGGTTCATTCCTGGGATTGCATGAAACAAAGTGCACACACATTATCATGTCCAGTCTGATGATGTCAGCATCCAAACAAATAGAGCAGGAGAAAAGAAAGCACCCAATAAAGCATATAGTGCGTCATGTTAATGCGTATCTCTGTAATATTATAACATGATTAGGTAGGGGTTTGACCCCTGCAATTGCTCAGTGTGTGTGGGGGTGGTGTGTGTGTGTGTGATTCCCTTTGAGAGGAGTGCCCTTTTTGGAGACTGGGAATACACATTAAAAGAGGTAAATTCCTCTTTGGCAAGTCTGATGATGTCAGTATCCCACACATACAGCAGTGGACATTAAATCACCCAGTAAAGCATATAGTGTGGTGTGTTAATGCGTACCTCTCTAGAATCATAACATAGCTAAGTAGGGGTTTGAATCCTGCAGTTGCTGAGTGTGCATGATTTCCTTTGAGAAGAGTGCCATTTTTGGAGACTGGGAAAACACATTTAAAGAGGTAATCTCCTCTTTGGCAAGTCTGATGATGTCAGTATCCCACAAATACAGCAGTGGAAATAACAACTTCTAGTAAAGAATATAGCGTATTGTGTTACTGCATATCTCTCTAGTATCATAACATAGTTAGGTAGAGGTTTGAATCCTGCAATTGCTGAGTGTGTGTGTGTGTGACACTGTTGGTCAATGTGTTGTAGGTTTTGCTTTTACAACTGTATGACATATCAGTAAAACAACAGTATGTGCATTGGACACTTCAGGTATCTGTGTGGCAAATACATATATGTACATGTGACCTCAATTAGTTCAATGGTGTGAAGCCTGCTTTCTACACGAATACATCTACTAAAATTATTTTAACTTAGACCTTCTGAGCTCCCTCCTCAATAACTTCCCTGATTGCTTATCTCAATACTGTTCTTAATTCTGAATGTTTCTCAAATTTATGCCTAAATGTATTTTTCTCAAAATTTTGCCTAAATGTATTAATGTTTTACCTCTACTGTGCATAATTGTCTAGTAATTTTAGCATCTATTTAACTCTGCCAATATCACAGTCTTTCTCCTCATCCTTAAATGTTTTCTCAAATTCAAGCCTAAATGTTTTAATTTTTATCTCTACTCTGTATAATTATATTGTAGTAAATGTATGTACCTAATTTTTGTCAATATTGGAGCTTTTCTCCCCAGGACTCCATTGAAAACGGGTTCTTTTGGCCCAATGGACTATCCTGGTAAACCAACTGCAAATAAATAAATAAATAAATAAATAAATAAATAAATCTGTTACCATTGACAGTCTGTGCTGCTGCTTCTCAGACCTTAGGTCACATATGTATGTATGTGGCATGGCCAGCCACTGTAGTAATCTCTGGCCTAGGTCATCTGTGTCACACACACCCATGACAGTTTCTATAGAATAGTGTGAGTGAGGGTTCATGCCTGGGGTATATGTCAGACATGTTCAAACACAACACAGTTTGTCAATAATGGCCATTCATTACAGGTGTACAACACCTCCGTGGATATGCATACAGACCCCTTCATGCTTATGTGATGCACTGAGGGACATCAGCATACCTTTGGAAATGTGAATACCAAAGGACAGCTGACATAATATGTGGCTGTATGTACACATCGGTACCCCTGCTACATGTTGTGGGCTACTAACAATGTGGTACTGTCAGGATACTATGTATAGTAAATGTGGATGACTATGCTATAGTTGGCTTATAGCTTTACAGCATGGGTTGGTCAACAGGTATCTGTCTGTATGATACCCTTGTGGAGGATAAGTGTCTCATCCGGAGAATGCATTGTAGGCCACTGTATGCATTACCGGATCTGAATGGACATATCCCTAATATGTTTTCTTGTACCTAGGATGGCTACATGCCAAACAGGAGTGGTCCCAGGAATGGGTGGCGGGCAATACCACTGGTTACTGGTATAGTATAGTACCGGAAGGACTCAAATGCTACTGTGTATCCTACATCTGTGTGTCAGTTGTCAAGACATCATCTAACGATTGGGTAAAATCAGGCTGTTGAGGTTATGTATACTACCAGAATGCAAAACAATGACCGATATAAACAGTATCACCCACAGCATAGTGTCAAACCATGTCATACACACATGTGTACCCAAGTTGTAACATATGTGTAGTAAAATGCATACTGGCCACCAATAGGAAATATGAAGTGTTAACACTGTGTAATACAGGGCATGTCACCCTTCCCATGTGTCCACTATGCACATACATGCAGACGGTGCACTTCCACCATGTTCACAAATGTACACCTTCAAATCTGTACTGCACACATCACACATGTACCATCCACTCACCAATACATGCTGCCAGTACTGCACACATCACCCAAGTGGCACATGGGTGGACAATACAGTCTTGGAATTAACACTGGTGTAAACAATACTACATTGATAATCATAGCTTTAATGCATCATGCCTGCTCAGATATACCTACAAGGATATCAGTACACTTTACTGTTGACAACATGCTTAAATTGCTACACTGCTATTAGGTCACCCTGTGCATAAGCACCATGTAAGCCTGTCCCTGCATCATTGTCACAGATGACAGGAGGTGGCACAGTTTCATCATATGCACAGGGTGTGTTATTGGTTTGCCAGAGCCTGACAATGACCCATCCAATCGACATGTATGTGAGTGTGTGTGTGTGTGTGTGTGTGTGTGTGTGTGTGTGTGTGTGTGTGTGTGTGTGTGTGTGTGTGTGTGTGTGTGTGTGAGGGACAACAGTACAGTATGGGTCAATGTTGGTGCAATGTGTGTGTGTATGTGTCAGCCCTAGGTGTTTGGTTTATGTGTGTGTGTCTGCATGCACACAGTTCCACCTTGTGGCTGCTAAATACGGGAGGTTGTGGGACAGCCATGGACTGTACCTGCCAGGCTGTACAGATCACTGTCTGCCAGGCTGAGTACTATCGTCAGAGGCATAGGGATGTCGACTTGACCCATGTCCCTGCTGGGACTGACCAGAGCGACGTGCATGTGGTCATCTAGGATGGTCTATTGGCAGCCCAGCCCCAACATTGCTGGGGCTGGTACTGCCACTACGGGAGCGGCTGGGACTTGTGTGTCGTCCGCGATGAGTGCCAGCTGATGATGTTGCTGGTATACATCCATGTCAATGTCTCAGCCATCCTGCACTGTCCTGGCACATGGAAATTACATTGCAGAGGACAACTAGTGTCTCCCCCCAATGTCTATCAATGACCTCGGTGTAATTACGGATGGTACCGGCAATGTCACGGATACTGTCATTGATAGCGGTGTTGTGAGCCTCTGCACCCTTAGTCCCTGCCTGGTGTACCGTTCTATATGTGCCTCTGCCTGCATTACAGCCCAGAACATAGCTGAGGTTGTGAGACCTGTGGGGGCATGTCTGCTGGGGCATTACGACCAGCAGTGCTCCCACGAGAACTTCTGGACATATGCCTATGTGGTACGGTTCCAGCTGTCTGGGTATGGCTGCTGTGTGGGGTTGCATGTGCCGTAGATACCACACTATCCTGGCCAATGCCTACTGTATACTGTTCCTCTGTTAAGGCCATTGGTGTTGAGGGATGTATCAGCAGTATGAATGTGCACACAGATGGGGTGGAGAGCTGTGTACTGTCGATTGGCGGACCAACGACAGACCTGGCAAACCTGCCTGTGCCACTACACATGTGTCATCATGTCCACTATTTGTGGCAGTGACTTCAGGTTCCCTGCTGCACTCATCCAGCAATATCTAAGCACCTGTGAGAGGAAGACAGGATTAGGTTCATAGGTTCATAGGTTGGTATTAGGCTATCAGCCCTAGGGCCTATACAAGCCTAGCATAAACAAATCCCTAGTATTTCTTCCTTTATTTATTATTTACTGGACCCTGTCCTGTGGGGCACGGCGACGTGATCCCTGGGGTGAATTTCCTTTCTCCCATCCAATCGTCAAGGTTCCTCTTGAAGAGGTCCAAAGAGGCACTCTGCTTGACATGTATGTGGGGGCAATCTATTCCAGAGTCTGGGGTCTCTGGACCCAGGAACCTATCCCTCCAGCATGTTTTTGTTTGTATGATAAGACAATAGATAGATCCCGGTGTAGCTCTGAGGGATTATTTTGATTTTAGTGTAGCACAGCCAACAGCTTGACATGGCCTTTTATTGTGGCCGAGATCGAGCTTCTGAGAGTTTGATATGAGATGATATATAACAGAGAGTTTTTTATGGGGTTTATGGGGCACTGCGCTTTTATCTGCTTGATTCTTTTAGTGAGGTATTTCTGAGGCCTTTCCAGTTGTTGCAGATGTCTTGAGAGGAAACACACTTCACAATCTGTACAGGTTGTTAGCACACATGAATACATGTACACATGAACACATGTACACATGCACACATGAACACATGCACACATGCACACATGCACACATGAACACATGAACACATGAACACATACACACATGAACACATGCACACATGAACACATACACACATGAACACATGCACACAAATACATTACTCAGTCAAGTTGACACACGCACACACACACACACACACACACACACACACACACACACACACACACACACACACACACACACACACACACACACCAACATCAATACGGAACATATTCATTAGTGGTTGATGGTGGAGTACAGTATCACAAGCCAAAGAGTATTATAACACGTGCCAGCATGTAGAATGTGTGTTGCTCAACAGCATGCAGTGCGAGTGTGGAGAGTCCTTGTTGATAACAGTATACATGTCGTTGATGCATGTGTGTTGTTCATTGATTGGCCTCACCTTGGAACACAATGTGTACATGGACACAACATTGCTGTGCAAGTCTGAAACACTTTTCAATGTCCTGTGCACCATCACTCATAGGTACATATACCATGGCCGGATGCACACAACTGTCTGGTGTATAGCAATGAATGCTATGTGTAGTACTGTAGTTACTGTAACTGAATGTAGTGTAGTACCATGAGCCATCATTAGGCAGCATCATGTGGTCACTCAATGCCACTAATGTATGTCAAACTGGCAACTATCTTGCTGTACCTGACCTGCACCACTTTGGCTACATTAACCATTTCACAGCCAGTTGTTACATGGGTATGTAAGGTGTTCAATAGGGAGCATTGCCTAACATGAATGTGTTGTGTGTTGAAGCGTGTCACACCACCCCATGATAGGCCTCTACCCCTCAGGTATAGTATGTGTGCTGTGTTGATGACATTTGGGATACTGGAGTATGACCTTACAGCAGGTGTCTACATATGCCATGTGTATCATATTAACACTTACTGCATATGACAAAGTGGTGTATGTTGTGTGCATGTGTATTGACTCTGCCTATACAATGTCCACTACAGTGTACCACAATTGGTTGGGATGCTCTGTGTATTGCATGTGTTTGAGGTGGATACTCATGTTACTGGGATGTGCTTAGTCCCACAGAGAACATGCAGAGCATGCATTATGTGTAGGTGTTTTACATGTGTATATGGCCTACAAGTCTCCTATGACATGCACATGTTATATGCTATATTAAATGTAGAACACTCACCAGCATGGGTGTGCTGTCTTGCTATCACACCAGAGGGACCTACAAGGATATGAGACAGTTTGTCAGTGTCAACAACTATGGCATTGCTGCTGTGTGTTTGCAATTTCACAGTAGTACAAGAGGTGACAGTCACAGGCATACAAATTATGTTCCAAATTATCAGTATTGCATGACACCAGGCTCCACATCTTCTGAATACACAGTACACATCTGATAAATGCATGTTCTAACAATTGATTTAACAGTAGTCTACAGATATGCCATGTTACCTGCACGCTCTGTATCTCCGTGCTGGGTGACTCCAGCCTCCATGATGACACATGTCTGTTGTACTGGTGGGCCAGGAGCCACCATGCTGAGGAGCAGCTCTTCCACTCTGGTGAGGGTGTGTGTGTTGATGCACCACCACCTGTGGCAAGCTGTTGTCTGTGAACATCGGAGGCATGCTGCCGGACATGTCGGATTAAATCACTGCAGTGATGGTGTACCTGCTCATAAGTCCAGTTATGCATGCCTACATCATTCCCCCATCAGACAACACCCTGCCACAGTGCAGTGCACCCATGCTGGTCCTGGCTGCATCTGGAGAACAGCAGGTTGTAATGATGTATCAGGGCATCAAAGATGACCTCCTCCTCCTCAGGGGAATAGGCAGGTTTCCTGTTGTGAGACATATTCCTGGAAGACAATAAAACAGTAATTGTGAGCAAGTCATGTGGCACACAACATGCTAAAGTACAGACATCAATGAAATGCCATATATAGCAACCTATTGGCTGTCAGTAGATACACACTTTTAATACCACATAGGACTGCTCAGCCCACAACTGCCTGACAGTGCCTGGCACATACTATATACCAAACTATGTTTTGCACAGCAACAAAGTGAAACCAGTATGTAAGACTATACAACAGTACATGGCACACTGTATGTGACACAATGCACCACCTAGCCACAGGGGGTGTATATGAAGCTAATGCATGCAGACATTTGTCATCCATTGAAATGAATGTAAAGTACAGTTACAGTACTACCAGTACACCACGCTACTTGTTGATAGCAAATCCCTCAGTAACAAATGTGTACATTCATCACTATAGGTTGCATACTGCTGTACTACACTATACATGTTGCTAGATATGCACATATATCCTGTGACACACATACCACCAAGGTCATGTTACAGGCATACCCACACACACATCAGACATCACTACAAGACACAAAGGTATGGCAACCCAGATTAGTTTTACCTGTGTAACATACAGTACTGTGTGTCAGCACCTACAAAACCTCATGCCTGAGGTATGTAATGTGTGAGGACTACAGGTAACAAACAAAACAGTGTTTCCAAGCTATGTGGATATAAACCATATTGTGCTGTTTAGGCCTACAGCTTCAGGTAGTACTACAGTTCATACAGGATTTGTATTCACTAGTGTTAACAATCAATAAGCATACATGTACTGCTTAAGCCTACAATGGCACACTCCGGTCAACACCATGGGACTATGTCACACTGTATGCCTTACTGCTTTTCCTGCCTAGCAATAGCATACATATCTTTTGCTGGGATTAGAGCTACAACACTACATACCATGATATACACAGTTTCCCACTAGGCTATCACACATATACACAACTTTGACACATTCGCCTACACATTCACCATCACACCCAGTCAACCTCACATAGCAAGTAATGCAACAAGTACATGCATGTGTGTATCGGGTCCTATATAGCTAATAGGCTATTATCCGTAGGGCCTATGGAAGCCTAGCCATATGGTACCCTGCCCTTGTTTTGTAACACAGTCTGCATAGGGCATCTGTTTGAGTCTGGTGATACTCTTTGTGAGGTATGTGTCTGGCATCTACAGTCACTGTGGATGTCTTCTGAGGTACATACCAACAGGGCCAATGTACTCTATGATGGGTGTTATGACTGATGAGTACAGTGGAGCACTGACCTCTTTTTCCATGGATGACACACCTTTTCTGATGACATGTGGACCATACTCAGTTTACATGACTAGTGTGGCACTGTGATTATCAATAGGGACACTACTGTCCACCTGTGTCCCGTAGTCTCTTATTACACTTTTGGTGCTGAGTAGACTACCATCTATGTGGTAGTTCATAGGTACAGGGTTTGTAACAAAAGGGATGGCAATATGTTTACAACATTGAGCTTGAGCGTACATATGAACATCAATTGGTGTACATATAGATATACATATAGGCACATATACAGTCCACCTTTCATTGTGGGAATATCAATTATGCAAAGGTTGAGAGGAATGCAGTTATGTAATGATATTGCACAGTCTTGTGCAGAATGCATGGAAAGTATTCTCAGCCCATGTACCTTTAGCAGGACCTCCTATCTGGAAGACTAAAAACCTAACAAATCATACCCACGGCGTTTAAATACCACATGTCATATGCCAGCACTGTATGCTGTCTTGTTTGCCACACACTACAACCTACATATAAATATGCACATAACAACCTGCACCAACATATAAATGTCCACCCTTTACAAACAGTTGCAGTATGTCCCTTGCTCTATGCACATGTTCAGATGTTAATTTATCAGACACATAAATATCTCTCCATATGTGTGTGCCATACACACACAGGGTTCAAACTGCTGTAAGTCCGTACACCTCACGGATGACCTGTTGGGCCTTGCTACAACATGGACAGATGTCACATGTGTGCATACAGTAATAGTACAGGGAGTATATATAGCTGCAAATGCTAACATTACTATACTAGCCTGGTACAACAGTTGCCAATGCTAAGCTACACATTATGTGACTATCATGCATGTCTTACTCTGTCACATCCAAGTTTATATAGGTGTTTGCACTACTCCCCCAAACTGCCATTATACGCAGTACTGTACAGACCATAGATAACATGTTCAGATGTTCGACATATAATGCTGAGATACATATGTCACAGTTATGTCCCACTGCACACAGCTACACACTAATTTGTCCATGGCAGTAGTTATGCATGGCATCACTGCATACATACCTACTGCTGCCACATATGCATGTTTCAGAGTATGTACAGTACTATTCATAAACATCTACTACTTACCGGTAACTACAAATCTGTTACATACCTGTTACTCACTTTCAGATCCGTCTGTGTATGCTTTGACCATTTTTTTTATTTATTAAGTAAAGTTTTTTACTTAGTTGTTATTATTGGTTATTAAGTTTTTTTTTCTTAATTAATATATTTAGGTTATAATTAAGTAAATATGTTTTTTACTTAAGTAAAGATTTCTTTATTAAGTAATAAAGTTTGTTACTACTCTCCAGGGGTTCTAGAGTTGCTGACACGTGCAATGTAATGATTGCATGTGGGGATAGCAAGTACAGTCTGCTTTTATAGGTATCTGTGCATGTGCATATGATGCCCTCTGCACCAATTGGTGCCCAGAATTTGGTAAATGCATACAGCCTGCTGTGTGGTAATTGCAGTACTCACTGTCATAGCAATCCAATGCTATAAATTGCTAAAGTATGTAGGTGTAGCCCTTTAAGATTTCCAGAGTGGGGCCCATACTTGTTTGCTGTGGACACTGTTGTGTAAGTCAGAAGGTTGGTATACTTCTTATATCTGAAGCTAGAGGTGTAGACAGTGATGTACATGTTGGACTCAGACCTGACTGTTGCCACTTGCAGTACAGAGCTATCAGTGTAGAGTTTAGCTCACTCCTACAAATGCTTACACAACATTTATGTGACTATGTAGTTTCTTTTCTACTCATATAATTAACTGCCATACAAACATAGTTATTGAGAAGTATTATTTTGTTACATGAACTGTTTGTGAACTGTTATACTGTGAATATTAATGTACTCACTTCTGCAGGGTCTGTGGTTTCATTGTTGACATTAGCACAGCGTTCACAGGACAACTGGACAATTCCAGTACTGTGTATGCCTACCTATATCCTTGGTAGACCCTAAACACACAAGTGTATTTAAAGTGTGTGTGTGTGTGTGTGGGGGGGGGGGTGCTGACACACAGAGAGCATTATATATTATTGTGTGAATGTTATCCTACTGGACTTAAAGGATTGGTGGGTACCTGTTAGTTTATCAAGCCAGGTGGTCTGTCTGCATGGTTCCCAACTGTGAACCTATCCAGATGGTAGTCAAATGTTACACTGTTATTCTTTGTCTGTGCAACCCACAGGTGCTTTCATCACTAGTACAATGGCATTGTTACAGCCAGTTGCTACCAGTACATGGCTACATCCTTTGTTATTTCTGTGTTGTACTCCTACATAAGGTTATGCTTGTGGAAGTCCTACCAAAGCTATTTGCAGAGTGTGTAACAGCAGGATAGCTGCTATGCTTGTGTGTTTGTGCCGCTGCCAGGCCTATGAAACACTCAGATATATCTTTGCATGGAGTCAGGGATAGGTAGTTAAAAATGAAGTACACCTTACACATAATAGAGACAGTAAGTGTAGACTTGTGTGAAGCAGTGCATATGGATTAGTACTCCTTTTATGAAGTACAAGCGGTGTCTACTGTTATTATTGTCAGTATTCATTGTGTAATACCCCACCTTTCCGACTGACGTCAGTACTTTTCAGAGGGATTCAGCACGACACAGCTTAAATATGTTTCACAATCAGGGACAACCCTGTAAAGTAGTCACAGTTAGGTAGTATGGCCTCTGCTCTAATCAGATTTGCCACTGTTTGCCCTGTTATGATACTGTGTAGGGGTTGTAAAGTGCCTCTGTAACATTATTTGCTGCTAGAATGGCTGCTTCTCATATCACACTCATGTAATGCATTCCACAACAATTACTGGTAAAGATCCACAGAACAAGCTATGTGTTATGGCCTTCCTATTTTTCCTTTACAGTCAGTCATTGTAATGCATTATATATTTATATGAGCACCAGGTTATTGTATATTTGCTGTGGTTTAGTGGTAGTTCATGCAGTCTATTGTGTCAATGGTCTGGGATTAGAGACTGACAGAGGAATTTTATTTTGCTGCTGAGCAGAACAAGGGCCCTGACATAGAGTGACTAAGGCACTTTTAAGCAGTTGTAAGCAGGTTTGCACGGGTTTGAGCGACGCTTAGCAATACTAAGCTAAGCGCACACATGTGCACACTCGCTTAATCCTGCTTACTACTGCTTAAAAATGCTTACACCCGCTAACCCCCGCACTAATTTCTTTGAAAGAAAAGAAAATGGGGAGATAGGAAAGTGGTGAAAAGGGGGCACAAAGAGGGAATAACAGTAGGGAAACAAGCTCGGGATGTGCAGGACGGGTGTAGGGAAGGTCCTTAGCTGCCCATTTCTTTACCAGCAACAGCTGTGCATGTGCAATAACTTTGGAGTGAAATTTGAAACCTTCCACCCCTGAGAGAGGGGTGAGGGCAACAAAGTATGTTGTACTGCCAATTGGAATTACAGTTTACATGTCCAGCGGACATGTGTGCAAAATGGGCAGCTATGTATGGGGCGTAATTTTTATGTGGGTACAGATTGCCCTTTTTTATTTTTTTTCAGGTGAGAGTGTAAAGTGAGGTAGAGGAAGTAGGTATATTTTGGGAGGTAGGTTGGGGAGGTAAACAGACAAGACAAACAAGACGCATACAGCGGCAGTGTATGACACATGGGGTGGGTGAACACAATTGACGGGGACGGATGTTTGGAAATCGCAAGCCCATGAGCCCACAGATGGTAACAGTGGAACTGAGATCCCCACCCATGGGCAGTCACCACTGCACCTTCACAGCCCTGAGGGTAACTGTGCTGGGGGCTGCGTAGGACGGGCAGTCTCACCCATGAGATGCGCCACTCTCGCCTTGAGCTGGCATATGGGATCAGCGACTGAACGCTGGATCTCCCTACGCACCACAGCCTGGACCCTTCGAAAGGTGACAGGTGGCCCTTCTCTGCCCATGCTTGCATGGGGGGGACAAGCCCCATCCCCTGCAGCTCTTCCACCCAGAGGTGGCACAGGCCCAATGGAGGAGGGGAGCCCGGGCTGGGCACCGGACCTGCTGGTGCCAGGTGCACTCGCCAGCTGAGGAGGGACAGGTGGGTCCGCTGGGACCGGCCTTCCCATACATTCTGTGATTAGGTGTGTTTAATTACAACATAAACAGCAGCATTCCAAATTAGTTGTAACAGCATGCAGTAATTTTCCCATTAACCCAACACACCAAGGTTCCAACAGTTGAACAGCAAGCATAACACATGCATATATTGAACAACAGTGGACATTCCAACAGCATGCAGGGGTGATTGGTGGCAACAGGCCACCATGATTGGGGTGTTTGAACAGGGCACATGCATCAAAGTGAATGCAGATATTTATAGAGCAATAGGACATATGTCCCAAGAAATATTTTGAGATTACACATACCCATTGAGTTGTTGAATTGCATTGTTTATGCGCATACAGTAGGATGTAGAAAGAAACCTCAATTAACATCTTATAAGTACTTTTAGTCTGCACTACATTCCTATTGACTGCAGGTGTATATCCCCTACATGTATTCTTACACTTGGAAACATGCATTAGGTTGTGTCATGGGTTTGGCTAGTTCATTATATACCTGACCTATATCTGACATACTAACTGTCCAAGATGCAGATGTTACTGCTACATATTTATTGATTGTATTTATATTACTTTATCTACATATCTGGATGTGTTCACATGACATTTTCAGTTAGATTTGTACAGAACCCTACATTTCGTGTAGCACACTCACATTTCTAGGGATCTAATTAGCAAGCTGCTCATGTGCCAGATTTACTTATGCATGCCAGCCAGTAACTGACTGTTGAGGACTGTATATATGCTTCACAGCTACTAGCACTTCCATCAACCACTTTAGATGGGACTGCCCAACTGTGGGTTGCCAGCACTTATTAAAACAGTACTATTTGTATAATGCAAGGGTACAACAACATTTCAGATTAAGTGACACAGACTCACTCCAGGTTTTATACCTTTATAAATTACATTACACACTTTTCCACAGGATCTCTCCTTTATTGGATATTACAGTGCATATGGAAGACATATTTAAGACATATCATACCTTTATTAATAGGTTAGAACACTCTTTTTCAGGCTCGCTCACTTATTTTATATGACAGTACCTGCAGAGATATTATTCTGGACATATTTTACCTTTCTTAATGGGTTACTACACTCTTTTTCTGGCTCTCTGACTTATTTTATATAACAGTACATGCAGAGGAATTATTCAGGGCATTTTATGGCTGTATTATTGGGCTACAACACTTTCTTTCAGGCTCTCTCACCTATTTTATATAACAATACATGCAGAATAATCACTAACCTGCCTGGTGGCACAGCCTTAGCAGCCTATCTGCATAGGCTTGCTGATTCGCAGCACGGACACCTGCAGCTGTGAAGTAAATGAAGGGATATTGAGACATACCTATCCATTATACAGAATCAATTAGCATTTCTTACATACTGCATTCCATGGCTACTTACTCAGTATTGGGGCATCTTGCATCCCACGGGCCTCCTGTATCCATTGGTTCACTGTTCCTGCTTCCATCTCTTCAGGTCTACATGGTGGTGATGGACCTGCTCACCAGTCCGAGGAATGCCTGTGACACTGGTGAGGTCATGAGCTAACTGGTTCCAAGCCTCTGCCTTGTACTCCGTCCCTTGGAACTGGCCCTGCAGGAGTCTTGACTCATGACGGTGGACAAGGAGCCAAACCATGTATTACAACTCCTCAATGCCCCAACGTTGAGCTCGAAAGCATGTACCCTCTCCAGCACCAGCCATTCTAACAGCAGATGGGAGCTACAATCAGTTATGGCGAGTATTCCCACCCATGGGGCTTAAATATGCCGCATTTCCTGCACTTTTTTATGATTGGCTGTTTTTGAAAATTCTCGTCTGACTGCAGACCTGCTTAGTAATGGTTAATCTACCATTTATAAGTACATGTATGTTAACAGTGGCTGTTGATCCTAAGCTGTCATGGCTTAGTGGTTCAGTACTTTGATTATGGTGCACAGAGTCCTGGGTTCGAACCTTGTCCTTGCATTTTATTTTACTACTGTCCAGACAGGCTAGGGGGTGTGGCTGTGTTTAGGCAACTTTGCTCTACGTTGCTCCACGTTGCCCTACGGTGCGCTGGTTGGCGCAATGCGCACCTCCGCGCAAACCTATTGTGCTGGGTAAAGCTTTATTTAGCTATGGGCAAATCTATTGCGCTGGGTAAAGCACTGCTTAACTACGGGCACCTATATTGCGCTGGGTACAGCACTGCTTAACTGCGGGCAACTATATTGCGCTGGGTAAAGTGCTGCTTAACTGTGGGCAATTATATGTCAGGATCCTTTATAAATATATATTTTGTTCACTGATACATAGGCCACTTCAATGCTTTTTAGTAAAATTTTAATCATATATGTCAGGAATTATTTCATATACTAATTTAGAACATAAATAGGAAGGGGAGTGGTGGGACTTGAACCATGAATGCCTCCTCTTTGTGCGAATGCTCTACCATTATGCTACTGCTATTTGGTGTAATTTGCATAAACATTCCTTCTTATGCTCTTCCATGTCGGGATTGCTAACTGCAGCTAAGCAATGGGCACACCTGTGCACACACATGCAAATACGGGCAACTATATCGGGAATTAGAAAAAAAAAAATGAAATGTTTTACTTTTTATAACTGTGCTAGTGGTTTACAATGTCAGGGAGTGTGGTGTTGGGTACATGGATATTTGAGCGGACTCGCTCTTGTGTGTTGACATTTTGCATTTCGGACATTTGTAGGGGCGTGGACCTTTAGACTGCTCGGCAGTTGGACACGCCCCCTGCTTTCCTGCATGGTCCATGTTAGACTTGCAGTTGAGTCAGCGTGCCCTCATGAATATTCATGGCACACTGATGTCATACCATTTAACTGCAGCCTCCGAGTAAGACTTATTTAGTCTTACCCGGAGGGTTCGTGAATCCGGGGGCATGTATATTAAAATTGCAGATTCTTTTTATATTTTATTAGCTAATAATAGTTGCTTTATTTTCATTGTACTGTGTCTCACAAAATGTAATTATGATTTAGTTTGCATTCCTGGGCTGTAACTAAAATTGGTTATGGGTAAACACATTTTAAATAAAAATAAATAACCTCTGTCTCTCTCTCTCTATATATATATATATATATATATATATATATATATATATGGGTTCCCTGACTTTTTGGTCAATGAGTGTGAGGGGTATTGCTTAATAAATGGTCAAATGATTGGGGAATGTTTTGTCCAGAAAGGAGAACTGAACTGGAGGGAGTGAAAAAATTTGTATGTGTGAGTGAGAGTCAGAGTTAGGGTCAGATATAGGTGAGATGATAGGTTTTGTATGATTATGTGCAAGTGTGTGTATTTTAGAGTTAAGGTCAGGTTTAGTTAAGGGGATGGATGCAAAAGCATAGCTGTGGAGGTAAGAAGGGCAGTAGCCCCAGGTGCAATGTGTTGGGTGGGCATGATCGGACATCCATGATCTCCTGTCATTCTTTATTTCAGTACTGGCTTTCAAAAATGCCAGTATTGCATTTGCAATCAAACATGAGTGCTGCAGCAGTTTTTGTATGGTCTAAACTGTAGCAACTGTCTGCTACATTTGTGGCAAGCAGTTTGTTACAGTTTAATACCAGAAGTTTTTTCTTTTTTTTAACTAAAACATGAGTGCCACAGATCTCAGTGCAGGCAAGGTACAAATTGTAGTAACTGTTTTGTATATTTGTAGCAAGTAATTTGCTAAAGTTTAATACAAGAAGTTTTTTTTTAACTAAAAAATGAATGCCATGGGCCCCCATGAATGCAAGATATAAACTGTGGCAACTATTTGCTACAGCTTAAATTAAGATTTTTTTAACTTATACAGGAGCACTGTAGTGCTCCATGCAGGCAGGGTATAAACTGCAGCAAACATCTGCTACATTTGTAGCAAGCAGTTTCCTGCAGTTTAAAGGATGATCATTTTATTGTTTAATGTACGGAAGAAGAGGCAGAGCAGGGCACAACAATGGGACCTGAATGGCTGGGGTGAGGAGGGGGGGTTATGCATTGACAGAAGAAATGGCAGTTTTTTTTTTTTTTTTTTCTCTTCTGTGAAAGAGCTTAGGGAAGAGTGGATCTAACTGTAATAAACTGATCACTACAATATAGAGATCAGGTTATTATAATGCTTTTTTTTTGCTGCTCAGTTGAAGAGCTAGATGGGTGGAGCATGGTGGATGTAACTGTAATAACCCAATCACTACAATGTACCAATTGGGTTAATACAGGGAAGTGATTTTTTTTCTCTTCACTTTAAGACCTGTGTGTGGATGGGGTGCTGGCTTGTGGTATTGGCACAGGGCACTGACTGAGCCAGCAAAGCTTCTGGATGGATGTAGTGCTGTTATGTGTGTGTGTGTGTGTGTGTGTGTGTGTGTGTGTGTGTGTGTGTGTGTGTGTGTGTGTGTGTGTGTGTGTGTGTGTGTGTGTGTGTGTGTGTGTGTGTGTGTGTGTGTGTGTGTGTGTGTCTGAGTGTGTCTTATGTAGTGGCAATGTTATGGGAAGGTGTTTATTAAGGTAAGATGTGGGGTTAGGGTTTAGGGAAGAGGCAGCATTACGGTTAGGGTTAGCACCCATTACTATGGTGGAACAGGGGTGGAGAATTTGCAGAATATTTAAAACATATAAGAAAATCTTTTTTTCCTTATCTGTCTCTTGCTCCGCTTCTAACAACTCATTATATTTCTCTCTATGGTTAAGGTAGAATGCTTAGCTGACATAAATTGCTTAAATTCTCGTATTTGTGTTTTGTATCTGTCAAAATATAACTATTTTATGTCACTCATATTGCTGTATATATTTTTCAACTGTTTGTTTTCTCATGCATAGTCTGCTCAGTTGTATCTTCTCTTGAATTTTATTAAACATGTTCTGCCTTTAGCCTTTGTGCAGCGATTCTCAGCTGCAGGCTGTAAGGTTACCCATGAAAAGACACCACTAGCATAGTGGGAATAACCTGGCCAATAATGCACTCTGTTGTAGTAGCTTCATTACATCTAATTTTATCTGTAATTGTACTTGCTTGTTGAGACTAGGCCATGACTGAAAAAAAAAATGAGTTAATTCAGCTGGTTAACAAACCTAAATAAATAAATGGTGTGCGGACATAGTTATCTAAGCCTATACCTTCAAAGCACCATATCAAAGATCAGTATATTATCCTATAAAAAGGTGTGAGCTCCAACCCATGTCCTTGAACTGGAGACACACAATAAACTTAGCATATACAATGATTAAATCCATGTCCCCAAATACAAGTCATAATGTTTTTTATTGATGCATACTAAGTTTGTTTGTGTCTTTTGGCTTTTCCTGGTTAGGGGTCGCCACAGCAGGACTCCGGTCCGCTAATGATTGGTAGTTGATTTTTACGTGCTGAGTTACCAATCCTGTTGCACAACCTTCAACGAAGGTACGCCCATTCACGCATGTTTCCACGCAGAAGACGCTCTAGCTGAGAATCGAACTGGACAGCGTCTTACTGTGAGGGGACAACGCTACCTCAGCACCACCACCGCGGGTACATTGATGATGCATAGTAAGTATTCCCTTAAAAATGTTATTACCCCATGCCATCTATCCATCCATCCATCCATCCATCCATCCATCCATCCACCCACCCATCCCTCCATCCCTCCATCCATCCACCCATCCCTCCATCCATTTTCACTACCAGCTTTATTCATTTTAAGATTTTGGACTCTGTCCTAACAAGCAGTAGGTCAATGTAGGAACTAACTATAGATGGGATGTTAGTTCACCACAAGTCACATAATTACTCAAATGTCTATGCTCACATGCACATCAAGGGACAATATTGTACTGCAGATCAGTCTACCTTTATTTCCATGAAATGTGGGATAAAACCAAAGAACTTAGCAGAAATGCACATGAACATATAAGTTGTACACTAAAGATACTTCAGACAAGAAGTGAACCTGGGATACAAACTGACTACAACATTAACCACCTCACCAGCTTGTCACACACTCAAGGGTACAATATACTAATTACATGAAGTTACTACTCTATTAAAATAAGGTAACACACAAGAGATAAATCACTTGACATAAGTAATCATAAGAACTGCTCCCCTGCACAAGAAATACTTGTAACAGAAAAAAATGTGCTGAACTCTGCTCAGTATAGCTACAGAGACTCCACAATGACCTTCAGTGTTATATTCACAAAAATAAATACTATACAACTGTTTCTAATGTTTCTACTTGCAAGCCTAGAGTCTGTTCAGTTTTACTCTCTTATTCTTTTCCTTTTACCACCCATGATTTTCTGTTTTTTTTTTCTTTTGGTTTGTCATTTTCCTTCACTTCTCTATCACATGCTTCCACCCAACTTTTTCTACCTTTGTGTTATTCTGTCTTTCATTTTTCATGTTTTGTTATTCCTTTACTGTATTTTTCTTGCCTACCTATTTCATTTTCTTTTTTCAGCTACATTTCAGTTGACTCTTTCTCTTTACCTTTTCATTGTGTCCCTCAGTTTTTTCTACCATCCGATTTTCCTTTTTGCTTGCTGCAAATTTACACTAATATCCCAACCTTGTCAATATGTCAGTATATTCAGTTACTGTTTTGTAATAAAAGGCTTCAGTAAACACTAAACAGTCTGCTATTAACACCACTATACATCTGTATATATCCACTTTGTTGAGAATACTTGGGCTCTGGAGATACATCAATACGAAAAGTTCTTACAGTGCCAATATCTTTGAAGGGAAGAGTGATCTAATGATCAAATTAACTAGCAGTAGCAAACGCCCAAGAGAATTATTAAATCTTACATGGACAAAAATAAATCAGTCTGACCACATTCATATTTAAAAATACATAATCTCATCACAAGACTACCATGAAAAGTATGCTAAGAAAAATTATTGAAATGTCTGCAAACTTGCAGTACAAAATAAACGTACATTAAATTTTTTTTGTTCATTGTTGACCTTAATGAAAGTCGCAAGAGGTTTTATACACATGTGCTATTCAAATGAATGAACAACAAACATACCTGGAAAATATATGCATTAAAGATCAGAGTGAACTTTTTAGAGCAGCTGAACTCATGGTAAGCTACACTGAGCAATTAAATACTTGCCATGTCAATGGAGTATTCTGTTATGCATATACAGTATACATTGACTGTCTCCATGCAGTGATGGAAAGATAAAAGTCTGTTTAAGCTTACAGCCTAAACTGTCTGGTTTTCCATACCCACATGACTGGAATATTTGAGGGTTTGATTAATACATTATTACTTCTACAATTTGTGAATAGCTGCTCAAATGTATCTGTTTATCTATCTCTCTCTCTCTCTCTTCTCAGCAGTCTCTCACACACACACACACACACACACACACACACACACACACACACACACACACACACACACACACACACACACACACACACATGTCTGGCCAGAATTTACAACAATGAGCATATCATGATGTGTCCATGGTTTGTTTAAAGTTTTTTTGTAATACTTCTGTTTGCAGTTTCCTTTACTTGGATCTGTGCAGTTACAGTAATCACCTTAACCAGTGATAATGCTGGCATTGCAAATGATTCAGTACTGGACTGTGTTGTAATTTATGCTGTATAGTGGGATATTTTCCTGGGGAAGGGACTTAGTAAAACACACACCCAAAGTTGTTTTATCCTTGGCTCCACATGCCAGTGAGTACTGTGTTCTGTGGATAAGATAAATAAATATCATAATCAACTCTGTAGAGGTAGAGCCTGCATATACAGACAGTAGCAAAAAACAGCTGCATTCAATATAAATGTGAGACTAAATGAAAAAAACAGATAAGGGACTGCAGCAATTTTGGCAGCTGAGTCAATGGTAAAATGAAGGCACACACAGCAAAATTTAAATTAGAATCTGGATGTCAGAACAGTAGAACAGGTGATCTGTCAATCAAGTAAGTCTACTAGGGGACAAAACAAGCCATTAAGCAGCCAGATAATTGCCTTCATCCAAAGCCTTAGCTTGCCATTTCACAGGCAAAAAACACAAGCAAGCAAACAAAGCAGGAATGACTATTCTCACAGTGTAAGTGTATAATAAATGCTACCCCATGAACATTAACACAAACTGAATGGTGCACATGTAACGGTAATACTGGGGCAGTGATAGAACACTTTGTGTCAAAGAGATGGATGTCAGTGGCTGAAATGCAGATGTGCTGTCACAATACCCACCAGCCTGCATATGCCAGTGATCAATATAAAACAACACATGGTTAGCACATACAACTATGCAATAGACCAAAATGTACATGTCAGAAAAAATGAAAGGGACAGCTGCAGTTTGATTTGCAACTTTTATTAGAAATACACATAGAAAAAATGTATGACATTCCACATTAAAACTATTTACATGTATCCACATGTATGACACTCCACAGCAAAACTATTTGCAGGTATCCAGATGCACATACATAATTTACACATAAGAAAACAGTCTGGTCTGTAATGCACTCCACTGGATTTTTTATGCCTCCACCTACAGACAATGCTGTTGTTTTAAGGGTGGCACATTGCATGGTGTGGCCTGCTGGTGGTGCAACAACTATCACATGTACCAGGGCCTCCCATTATGTCACATATGCAAGACAAACAGACCAGTGTGGAACTTCCTGACATCCTGGGAGTGGAAAAATGTTCTGTAGTACCATGCAAATAGAGCAGCATGGTCAATTGTGGTTGTGGCACACATTATTGTGCTACTGAACCGTGAAATAAAACATCACATGGCATTGGTGATGCTCCAGGATGTCAAGCATATGTCAAATATCTAGCTGTATTGACCACATGGCATTTAGCGACTCCATATGGAGAACATCTAAATGCACTAGTCACCACAGAACTGTCTGGAGCACCCTACTAAAACATCCCAATTGTTTTTTTCAATCGGCTCCCACCATATTGCACCCTAATGTGGCTAAGAAGAGTGACTTACATACATATGAACTGCAGCACAGTGCACCTACCTGCACTTTGTGTTTATGTTCATCTGTACAGTTATGGAAAGTGAACCCAAATTGCACAACAAGGTTAAAACTCACTTGCCTTGAACCAGTCTCCTACATGTACAGTGCATTTGCCATCTACCAGTCCATCATATGTTTTTGAATCATCACATTACTCGAGTAATCTCAGCCTATGTAAGTACTGGCTCCTCATGGGCTAGGAAGAAATCCAAGAACTATAGCAAGATACAGTTGCATAACGACTGTAAAATAACTCCTTTGTCTGCACCAGGTGTTTAGATACCTGTTACCAGGATAATCACAACAGCCATGACTCTATTCTGTAAAACTATGGGTTTATCTCTGCCTCTTACACATTCAATAAGTTGACATATTTGGCATAACTCACCCAATACCTATACATCCATACAAAATTTTTCCAACTGTTCCTGCTTACTAAGGCTGGTGTACAGAATTATAGCTTACTGCACCTCCTGGCAGGGTGATACCATGCCTCATACTGGCTGGATGCTTCTGCTGCAGTTGCAACTTCTGCAACTATGATATTTGCTTTGAAAAATGTCATGTTATGCACAGCTTTACTCATTAATGTTGCTATAATGCCTGCCATTGCCATTCATAACTTTTTATAAATGTACACTTCCCAGGTGCATCATTGTGCAAGTCTCTTCCAGACAGTGAACTGTACTGATTCCTTTAATGTTGCTTAGTATTGGTGGAATAATTTTGTCATTGTTATAGTTGGCTTCTTTTGTACAATTGCATCCTAAATGTACAAATATGTATATCTGTGGCAAACATTTATAATGGTTGATAGCCAATAAGATTGGGCACTCAAGGGAGTCAAATGACAAGAGAACAGCAAATGTGTGTGGTGGAGAGGAGGGTAACTTTTAAGAGATTAAGTCTGGCAAGCAACAGAAAAGACAGTAACTTACTCTTAGACATGTTAAGTTTTTTAAATAACAAATTTCTATGAAAGAGAATAAATCTGATTCTGAAGGACCAGAGTGTATAACATCACAAGAAATGCAAGGTACATAGAGTTGGGCAGAAGCTGGCAGAAAAAGTATGAAGTTTTGTGATGTTATTTGTGTTATTAATAACTTCAAGGTGGTGTCAAATATAATCCAGTCAGATGATAAAGATATTCTGCAGGATTCAATAAACTCTGTATAGGCTTCACATGAAGCTTACATGGAGTTAACCTGATTGGGCGGTGAGCAGCAGCACTAATTACATATTCATGCTGCGCACCATGTTTAAACATAAACAAATGAGGTTTTGTGGCTGGTAACAGCATTGCCAGCCAGGAAACAATGGAAAATAACATGGATAGCAGACCTGTTTACCTATTAACAAACTAGGTTAGTGGGATCACACTGAATGCCACAATGATTACCAGAGTTTATCATATAGCAATGTATATGGTCCAAACACATTACAGAACAGTGTATACAGTGCATAGCACTGCGGAATCCCATTCCAGGCATTCTGCACAAAAGCTATGTATATGATCTGTAATGGTACATGTACTGCAATGTAGAATTAACAGTCATGGAAAGTGTGTGTATCAAATAGGGACACACAGATGAACTGTAGAAATGAACACAGGGAAAGAAGACAGGTAAAACATTGCAATGTACATCAGATAAGAACATGTAAATGGAATACAATTGCAGCAGGAACATTAATCACTTATTGACATGGTACAGTATGGACTGCACAGTGAAAATGTATGTTATGTGATTGTCAGACAAGGTGACATAACAATGGAAAATATGTATTTGTGATATAAGCATCCTGACATTAATAATGGAGAAGATATCTATCAGGGAAATTATATACAATTGGGTTTGGGTATATATTGTGAAGCTGTGCAAACTGAGTTGCCTGAATATCACAGTAATGTTAGTGAAGGTTAACAACAGGTGGGTCACAGTTACAGGTTCATGGACAACAGCAAACAGAAGTACACACAATCATGGATACACATTCACATTGTTAATTGAATTTGTAATTTGAGCTACTTATATTTGAAATCTACTTATTTCTTTTGTAAATTTATACTGTTGCTTTATACTGTAAGTTGTCTTCTGCAGCTCTGAAGCTTTTCTCCTCAGGTCTCCGCTGAAAATGGGTTTCTGCCCAGATAGACTAACCCGGTTAACAAATGTCAAAAAATAAATAAATAAAATATCATAATAATACCACCAGTAATCCCATGTCTCTGACATAACAGATGTGATTCTGCATGATCATTGATGATTCTGCATAAACACACTTGGGCAATTATTATGACATGTCAGCAATCTATGAGGGGTAATCAAGCACACCATTCTGACACTGTAACATCTGCTGGTGTTGTTAAGAGGGACACTGCTATACCTGTTTGTGACATTATGATCAATACAAGCTAGTTGACTGGTACACATGGCATATATACATGGCACAAATCACACTGTTATGAATGTATCCCATGACATCAATATTGTCAAACAGCTATGTATGTACTGTGTGAATCACCAGAACAGGTATCACATATGCATTTGGTATAACACCTTGATGGGGGTTCTTTACCAACAGACAGCAACGTTTATGCAACAAAAAGAATACCTGGGTATGGCCAATAAGATGTGTGAGAGCTCATTGTGGCAAAGGTGGTACTCTTCAGTTACACATCACTGGAGGCTGTGTAGGGAGGTACATGAAGAAGGGTGCATTGTACTCAGTTATTGGTGTGCTGAAGGCTGTGAACTATGGAGCTATTATGGCCTTTGATGTGGATGACCTGCACATGCTCAGTAGTTGTGTTACATATAAGGGAGCAGTCACCACTGTGGCCACATGCTGGTGGACATTACACACACCATCTACACCAGGACACAGGTTGCATACTACTTGGTCTGCTTATAGTGTGTGTGATGTCTACATTATCATTGAGTTGTGCATTTTTTTTATAATGTAATAAATCTCCCCCATGTTTTTGTTTCATCTCATATGTTGTCATGGCTGTGGCAGCGATCTTTGGTGTGGGCTGATAATATCACATAACTCTCAACTGTCCAGATGTTTGCAGAAAGTCCAAATTTTTACCTCATATGTTTGGCCTGTTTGTCATAAAATTATGGTTTTCTGGCAAATCATTGAGGACTGGAGTCAGAATATAATAACAAACATTTGAATTTCAGGCTTCATACACTTCAGAAAATCCATACTTACGCAAAATCTTTTATTCTATAAAATTTCTAAGTTTGTCAAAGTGATATTTAAAAATTATCCCTATTTTTGGGCTTTTGTCCCCCCATTATTTACGGCTTTGTAGATATTTCTTGCTCCAAGAGGTTGAGAGGTAGTCTGTATTATACTAATATCACAGGTGGAGTCAAAGACTACCCACAATCTGTAGTCCTGCAGACAGTTGTTTGAACACAGGATGTGTATGTCATTCTTGACATCTGGGTCTTAAATAATGGACAGGAAAGGGCCTAGCAAGCAACCCTGATCACTGTACATGAGATATAGATCACTTCACACATTTAGACATATTCAGATGGCATGTATGTGATCCAGTGGTCTACCCACTTGGTGATATAGGTGTTTATAGCCACATCTGACAGTGCTGAGTGAATACCTTAGTGTGGATTTGTGTCAAATGCCTTGGCCTGATCAGGTTCCACAGGATGAGAGTGTTGTCATCATGCATGCGCTCTATGACCTCTTTGAGGACATTTAACAGATGTAACAGACATGGATATAGCATTAGCAATTCACTAATGTCTGTCACACACAGCTGGGTTAATTACTAGTGTCCATTTAGAAAAGGTCCATGAGTACATGTTGATCTACCTCACAGATGAGGAGAGTCATTATGTGTCTATACATGAATAAATAAGGTGCTATCCACACCCCACTCAGATGGATGCATGTTCATGTACACCCTTCTATGGGAACATATTCCATCTGGAGGGTGTGTTGTAGTGTGTATCCAACTGTGTCAGGTAGGTATATGCCCTGTGTCATGCTATAGGTGATCTGTGATGTTGTCACCACCTATTGATTCTATGTGATAGGCCTGAATGAATTTAAGACAATACACACTGCCTGTCTTGATCTGGCCTAGGGTTTGGACACAATCCCCCATAAAGGTATCATTGAAAAACTCTCCCAGCTGAGTTTTAACCCTTACAGCAGTAGAGGGGTAATCAATTGGCTCACTGACAGAGCACATACTGTGAAGTTTGATGAATCAACCTCTACCAGTAGAGTTGGTGTACCCCAAGGATCTTTAATGGGCCCTTTATTGTTTGGAATCTCTTTGTCGACAGTCCAGGATAAAGTATATGGACTTTGGCTTACCAACTTTGCTGATTATTGCATATTGGTTACAATCAATGTGTCCACCAATGATGTTAACATATTACAAGATGGACTAACATACACAAAAGATTGGTGCCAAAACCACACAGTCTACAGATAATCCTGGGAAGACACATAGATAGATATGAAAAGGATATGTTGTCCCTTCATAAGTCAGGCCATTGTCTCCAGATCTGAGAATGTTATAACAGCACTGTACAAAACCCTCATCAGAACATTAATAGAGTATAATGCTCCCTTTTGTATGTACCTCACTAGACACCTACAGAAGCTGGAGAGACCAGATGAGTTTCTCACCAAGACAATACAGAGCCTACAAACCATGCCAAGGCATATGTGGCTAGATTGAAAGTCCACCAATGTAGTCTGTATCATATAGGATAAGGCGACTTGTGCCTGGCCTACAGGCCAGTCTCTGACCCTGCCTTGATGTAAATACTGCACATCCAGCAAACCAGCTATACTTGATGACATCAGCAGTCTGGTGAGAGGAAAATGGTAATAGCAGTTCCCTACATGTTGGTATAAAAGGCTGTCTCTAATGTCAAGCAAGTGCACAAACATTCACACACATGCACCCCAGTTGACCGCAGTGAGAACAGAGCCCATACCTATCTAAGTGCACTGATTAGAGAACTCTGTATGTAATGCAAACACCACAGCATATGTCTGACTTGAGGAGCATCAGACAACACTTTATAGGTGATGACATCAGCAGTGTCTGGTGAAGAGAAGATGGTAATAGCAGTGTCCCACATGCTTGCTAAAATTCTCTCTCTAATGTTGAGCAAGTGCACAAACACACACACCCCAGTTAACTGCAGTGAGAACAGAACCCCTACCTATTGAAGTACACCAACTACATAGCACAAATCTGACTTTTAAAAAGTTGCAGGACAACTTATATTGGATGACATCAGCAGTGGATGTTAGAGAGATGTTTGGAGGCCAGCATGAAATGGATGTGTAGGCATGTCCAAATGTGAATATATCGGTACTCCATGCGACTGGAGCAATTAATGCAATTTACACAATTATGCTCTTCTGACTAGGCAGACAGGTGCACACACACACGCGCACACACACACACACACACACACACACACACACACACACACACACACACACACACACACACACACACACACACACACACACACACACACACACGCTGACTGCTGTGAGAATAAAATCCTAAGTACACCAACTAGAGAAGTCTATATTTAAGGCAAGCGCCACAGCACAAGTCTGACTTGGGGAGTGTCAGACAATACTTTATAGGTGATGACATCAGCAGTGTCTGGGGAGGAGAAGATTGTAATAACAGTGTCCCACATGCTGGTAAAAAATGCTGTCTCTAATGTCAAGCAAGTGCATAAACACACACAGAGACCAGATGACTGCAGTGAGATTTCAACCCCTACATATTTAAGTACACAAACTAGAGAACTCTGTATTCTACACAAGGGCCATGGCACAAGTCTGACTTTTGCAAAGGAGCAGGATGACTCATAGTGGATGACATCAACAGTGGAAGTTGGAGTGAAGACGTTGGCAGGCCAGCATGAAATAGATAGATAGCCATGTCCAACTCTCAAGATATTAAAGTTCTGCATGTTACCAGATTGATGATTGTGCAATGTATAGTATTTGATGCTTGTTTTTCCAATGTGCAGTTATACTATAAGAGACAGCTTTACAAACTATATGCAAATAGGTGTCCAAATTACTACAAGTATTGGATAATCTGAATGTGTATTATCATTCTAAAGATATGCATGGTATATGACATTTGTTATTTATTTTATGTTATGTAGTTGATATATTTGTGAACAAGTACCGAGAGACCAAGGTTGCAGTCCATTGGGGGAGGGGGCTAGCAGATGCTGCATTGTAAATTTGTGTCTTTTTCTTAGATAGTGCCTTCATTTTGTTTCTCTTTCTACATGTAGTTTCATGGCATGAACACAAAATGGACAGTAAACAAAAGTAATACATGATATTGTCTACTGTGTATAGTGCACCACTTAGCAGTGGTTTTCCTTAATTGTTGGCAAAGTGGTTATGCATACAAAATACACATTTGGACCCATTTCCCAGTATGCAAATCTGAGCCTCATTGCTAAAATTCTGCAAATTTGCAGTACTGTGGGTATAAAACACACATGCTGCTTAGCACAAAACACAAAAGATTGGGAGGCACCATGATTGGGATGAGGGAGGGGGACAACACAAGCCCATGCCTATCAAACATGGGGACAGTGAAAATCTAGTCCTCACTCCCAGGACTATCATCACTGTCCCCTTATTCCACTGGCTGCTGGAGTGCATGATGTCTCCTACTCCTCCTATGGATCATGAGGAAGAGCAGCCTCTCCATCTGGTGTAGACATATACCAATGGTTCTGTGCATGTCCCTACACACCAATCCTGGAATCTCCTGGTGGGTGATGAAATCCCCACCCCGCCAGTACTCCCAGAGGGTACCATAGCACCAGCTGCTGGAGTAGTGCTACCTGTTGGTACAGGTAGTGCAGGGTCAGTAGAGGCAGTACTGAGAGGATGGGTCCCAGATGTGCTAGAGCCAGTGGAATAGGGACAGGCTGAGTCACTGGGGCTGACCTAACTCCCTGTGCTGTGAAGCATTTAGTAATTTTTTACAGATAGTTGACATGGACACATTTTGACAGCACAAAATAGAAAATAAAAAAAGAGATAAGGGTTGGAGTGAGAAAAAACAATGAGATAAGATTAGTGCCATCAGATGTGACATATAATGAATTTATGACAATAATACAACTATTTTATCTGATGTTTTACATGTAAGTATACTTCCTAAAAACTACAAACTATAATTACAGACTGCTTAAAGTAGTCCTTGCAATGTGCATATATTGCACATATGATTGGTGATATTATACAGATTAAAGTTAACAGCAGAGGATTTATGCCACTTCTCTAGAATTTAATTTCTGTAATATTATTAAAGAATTGCAGTATTTTGTACTTGTTATTCATCACATTGAACCTACAACCTCTGACTAGAGTCTTACACTTGACTCCTATAATTGGTCTGTGCTACAGACTGATGCATTCATACTTGGTTTTACAGTAAGGGTATGCATGCTTACTTTGCTACTACTGTATAGAAAAGAACATTTTTCTTTAAATTTTAAAGATACAATAATACTTCTCTTGTGTTGCATACATACCACTTGCTTCCCTTAGCTTTTCTATATGCTCAGCATGAGTCAGCCTATTCACATCTATTTTGAACTTAGCTGTGCAAAGAAAATAACAGAAGAGCATTATGCATACCAGTCTATATTTAGCTTTCTAGGTATTATAAATTCTCTTTATTAGCATGCTTACACGACTGTGGGATGTTGCTAGTTCAGAACTCATCCAACCACTGGTTGAGTGTATACCTCTTGTGCCTTTTTAGGTCATTGAAGTGGTGCCTACACTGTCCACCAGTGCGTGGGATGCCAGTCTCACTGGACACAGCCTTGGCCAGACTATTCCAAGCCTCACATCTGTTCTGTGAGCCAGAAAAGTCCCCCTGCAGAAGCCTTTGACTGTGGGGCTTTACCAGGAGTCCAATAAATATTCTGGACTCTTGAAAACCCCACCTCTGTACCCTAAATTGGGCACCTTCCCTCTAACACCAAACATGTATAATCCCAAAGCAGTGCAATATGAAATAATGATTTCCCTGCAATTCTCATCATCTCATTTACTGGTAGTACGCAAACCTGAACAATGATGACAACCATGTTTGAGCGATGTTATGTGGAAAGCAACAGTGCCAAACAGAGAGGAAAACAACTTTTGAAATTAGAAGGTTAATCTGACACTTGACATTAGTTTGAAGGGTGTCTAATGTTGTAACTGTTAGGTGATTTAACTGCAGACATGCACTGCAAGCATAAATTTCATGACGTCACAAAATTGTTTGGCTTTATACCCTGCTAATATTGATTTTTACAGTGTGAAATTCATACTAATGCATAAGGGACAAAATATTTTCTTCCAAGGTGGTAATTTTCCATCTTTGCCACAGAATAAGTGCTTCTCAGATGTAGTCATGAATTATTTTAGAAATACAGATGACAGACTGAGGTGTTAACCATGTATGTGTGTGACCTGACAAGGTCCTTGTATAAATATATATATATATATATATATATATATATATATATATATATATATATATATATATATATATATATATTCATTTCTGTATGTGTCTTATATGCGATACATATAATTCATAGCAGCTCTACTATTTATAATCATGTATAAATTGTTATAAGTGATATTTAATATAATGTGAAATGGAATAACAGTAAAAATGTCTGGAATTTCCAGCATTAGAACCCAGTACCATGTATATGGCAGCCCTATACTTATACCTGTTGCCAAAGGAATATTGAAATCACACTTGGATATTTTCCTCTTCATTACTACAAAACTGAACAGTAAAAATATGTTACCCTACTTGTATTAGAACCCAGGACCATCTGCATTACAGCCCTACACGTAAACCTGCTGCCAAAGGAATAGCTAAATAACATTTGGATATATTCCTATTCATTATTAACTTCTGTGTGTTAACCGCTATATAACACCACTTACAATGTATCTGTTTGCAGCTGTTGACTGCCTGCTTCCACTTCTGCAGGTGTATGATGGCTACAGGTGTTGGGGAAGCTTGCTAATCATCATGCAACATCACTTACCGGTGTTGCATGATGGAAAGCAAAAACTGCAACAATGTATCCTTTTTGACATTTAAAATGTCTATGCCCTCTCTGCAGGTGTTCTGTCTACTTCCTGTGTTGGCCACTATTTTTATTTATTTATTTATTTATTTATTTTTATTTTACATTTGTTGACCGGGATAGTCCGACTGGACAAGGTCCATTTACAGTGGAGGCCTGGGGAGAAAAGCTCCACATTAGTTAAAAAATAATAGCAAAAAGTTATAAGACAAGTAGAAATCACACAAGAAATAATACATATCTACAATAAATTTGTTCCTAGCAAGCTTAAATTGCATAAACAATGTAGGTCCAGTTGGCAATCAACTGAGGAGTGTCCATAACTGTAGCATGTATACAGTAGGAAGAAGTAGGAAGGAAGGTAAGAAGGCGTGGAAGAGAGTAGGAGAATAGTTAAGTAATGCATGGACAGAGCCAGGAATCCATAAGATGTGAATTAAGTGAGCTTTTGAACTGTGTTGTAGATGATGCAGAAGTCACATTATGGGGGAGATTATTCCAGTTTCTAGCTATGGTATGAGAGAATAGAGCTTTCCCTGCACTGTTGTTAGCCTTAATGATACAGTGGAAAGATTTGTTGGCAGAAAGGAGAGGACAATTTACTGAGTATTGGGTTAGTACTTGGTTCAGTGCTGGAGTTTTGTGAGGATTCCTTACAATGTTGTAGGCAAGAACTAGTTGGTGGTAACTAAGTAACTGTGGAAGTTCTAGCCATTGTAGCTCCCTTAGAGCCAGGCAATGATGGCTTCTAAAAGTGGAGTTGTTGGCAAATTTGGCAATTGTATTGTAACATGACTCAAGTTTGTCTAGGTCCAATTTTCTGACCTGGGTTAGGATTGGTGCTGCATACATTAGGGTAGACAATAGGTGAGTTTGGGCTAGGGAGACCCGTGCCTGATCTGATAGGAAGTTTTTGTGCCTGTACAGAGTTTCAATTTTTTATGTACCTTTTTGATGGTTTGAGAAATATGGACATCAAAGTGAAGATTTTTGTCAATGTCTACACCAAGGAGTTTAGTATGGGGAGAGGGAGAAATTGCAGTGTCATTTCTGGAAGTGATAGTGAAGGAAAGAGGAGACGGTTTAGATTTGTTGATGGTAAACAGGAGTAATTTGGTCTTGGGATTTAGAATAAGTTGGATATCAGTAATCCATCTTTCCACAGAGCTAAAGGATTCCTGGGTGAGTTGTTGTAAAGTGGTTAAGGATATAGTTGAGCAGATTAGCGTTGAATCATCTGCGTACTGTATTAGTGAGGCATGCTGGGTGGAGGTATGTAGTCATTAATTAAAACAGAGAAAAGAAGTGGGCCCAATATTGAGCCTTGTGGTACGCTTATGGTAGTTGGAAGTAGAGTAGATAGCACACCTTGCCATTGGACAGATTGCTGCCTGTCAGATTGATAGTTTTTGAACCAGGCAATAGTAGAGGGGGCAAAGGATAGGAAGAATAGAGTGTCTAATAGTATGGCATGTGAGACCATGTCAAATGCTTTGGAGAGATCTAAGAATATATCTGATACAAAAGTATTGCTGTTTCTATGTTGGTTAATCTAATTAGTAAAAGAAAGAAGTGCAGTAGTTCTATGGTTTGGATGGAAACCATGCTGGTGTGGAGAGGAGATTATGTATATTCAGGAAAAGCATAACTTGAGCGTGAATACATTTCCCAAGTAGGTTAGATAAGGGAAATAAAATAGCAATGGGGCTGTAGTTTGAAAAGTCATAGGAGTTGCTGCTTTTGTGAAGAGGGATAATATATGAGACTTTCCATAGTTGAAGGATGTAGGCTTCCTGTATGGAGCGGTTGATAAGGATTGAGACAGGGTAAGCTAAGGATTCAGCTGCTATTTTTAGGAGGTTAACAGGTATACCATCAGCTACAAGAGTTGTGGGTTTCAGTTTTAAGAGGAGTCTTTTAATTATAGAGGTGGCTACAAGTGAGAGAGTAAAGGAAGGTGTATTATCAGGACTTATGTTTGGGATAGATATAAAGCTATTCTTGGATAGTTGGGCAAATAATGACAGAATTGATTCTGTGAAGTGATGATTAAATTGAGAAGCTATGTCATCATTATCAGTGGTGGTGTTGGGAGCTGGAGTGGTAGTTTTGCCAGGTTTTAGTAAGGAGTTGATAGCTTGCCAAAACTTTGGGGGATCTTTGGCGTGTTTGTCTTGGATAACTAGGAAGTAGTTCTGCTTATCAAATTTTGTTTGTTTTTTGGCCTGATTCTTATGTTGTTGGTAGTTTTGTTTGGCTAGGCTACTGTTATTCTTTTTCCAGATTTTCCAAGATTTATCTCTGGACTTTAGTAAGGCTCTTGTTCTCCTACTTAGCCATAGGGCATAGTTTGCTTTAGTTCTAATTTTTCTAATGGGAGTGACTGTATTAAGGACATTGGTAAAAGTACTGTTGAAGTAATCAACTGCCTGGTCTACTTCTAGAGTTAGTAGTGGATCCCAGTTACATTGTTTTAAAATACTGTTAAAAGTTTGTAGGTTTAATTTGTGGTCATCCCTGATTTGTCTATAAACTAAGGGTTAGGTTATGTTTACACATTTCCATAGGAGGAATGTGGAGAGGTAATCACTACGCTCATCAGGTAGACAGCCCACTTGGTAATTTTGTATGGGGCAGTTCACCAAAGTTCAATCAAGAATTGATTGTTTTGGGGATTTTCTGTCCACTCTAGTGGGTTCTTGGATGAGTTGAGAGAACCCAAATAAATTAATGTGGTTAGAGGGGTTGTTAGAGTTGCACGCCAGCCAGTTAGAATTTATGTCACCTAGTAGGATAGTTTCCTGAGGGAGGTTATCTCTAGCCCATTGTAAGATTTCCTCGATTATAGGAGAGTTGTTTCCTGGGGGGATGTAACTACAGAGAATGTTGATTCTCTTTTTGTTGTTTAGAAATAAAACTGAGCCTAACGTTTCGGCATTCTGAAATTTCAGCAGAGGAGTTTGCAGAGGTTGGATGTTAAGTGTGTTTTTAAAGAGAATTGCAACTCCACTTCCCTTCCTACCTCCTCTATCTAGTCTTACGATATTATATCCTGGAGAGGATTTCTTAATTTTGGGTGCTGGGTTTTAGCCAGGTTTCAGTAATGGTTAGTATGTCAGGGAAGTAGTGAGCTATGAATGCGTGTAAGTCATGTAGTTTGTTAGATATACTCCTAGAGTTAAGGTTAAAAATAAGTAGGTCTGCTGTCTGTTTGAGAGTATGGTATTGCATGGTCCTGGGTTTGGGTGTATGTCCCCTGAGATTAGTAGCCATTTTCTAAGAAGTAGTTTAAGTTTGAGTATGCTAGTTCTGTATTAGATCTCGATGATATTTTTCTTGTGAAGGGTCGTGTGATATGCATTTTATATATGTGTAATATTGAGCTGTCATTAAAAAATGTGGAACAGATGAGGAAATTTGTGCAAGTGTATGTGTGGAAGGTATTGTTGTTTAATGGTGTGTTAGTATGTATGGATGTAGTGTAGGCTAGGATGGTGAGAGTTAGTAGAAGTGATAGTATGCCTCACATGATTTGTGTAGGTGAGGCTTGGGTATCAGAAGCATGATGTGTTAAAAAATGGGTAGGTGTAGTGGGGTGGTCCCTAGGTACTCTGAGAGCTTATTGGCGGGGGAGCTTAGTTGGATGTCTGGTTGGTGTGGATGGTTTGAGGTAGTTGATAGGTGTAGAGGTGTTCAGGTGATGAGTGGTGACAATAAATGTAGATGTAGTGGGTTGGGTAGGAAATGGGGCAGGGTAGGAGAGCGGAGTGAGCTGAGTGCAGTGAGGCACATGCAGTGGGGCCCAGCCAGGCTGTGAGACTATAGAAACAATGTGTATGTGCTGTTCAGGGCAGAAAAGTAGTACAGAGTAAGTGGGTAAGATTCAAAGTATTGCTTTTCCTAAATATACATTTGTTTGTCCCTTTAATTTTAAACTTTAGCTACAAGGTTATTGGGAAGCCTAATCTGATTTTGCCAGTGCTGTGGGCTCCCAAGCAGTGCAGTACAATACACTTTCTCAACCTAGATAAGATAAATACAAGAGTATTAACCTTGTCTCCTTTAGTGTCTGAAGTACTCCAGGATTGTGCATTGCTGAGAATCACTCAAATGAGATAAGCAAAACTAACCATGACATTTATTGTGTTTCACCTTTTCCTCAGTTTGCACTAAGTCTTGCACCGCACAAACACTGGCATTAAAAAATCTAAAAAAGGGAAAATTACGAGAAAGAAGAAAAGAAATCTAGTACATAAACAACACTACAAAAATATATGTTGTTACACATGAAATATTTTTACACAGGTCTAGATTTGAACTCTTACTCCAATGAACCTTTAAAACACAGTAAGGGTGATTTATCCCTCTTTGTCTCAGGAACAGGTTTGCAGTAGAGAATGAAAATCATTGTGCATACAAGCAACTGCAGCATAATCCATAGTATTAACAAAACATATGGCAGTTGTTTGTACATGTATTAGTTTCAGATGGACATACATCTGAAACTGTTTTATTATTTTGATAAAAACATCATAAGCTGTTTTATTATTTTATCTACCTCTCTGTACTCATTTTGTATTTATTATTGCATCTACCTCCCTGTACTTATTTAGTATTCAATTATTATTAATGTGTGCTTTAATACTTGTTTTTTATCTTGTTCATATAAATTGTCTTAACTTTCATGTATCATTTGGAGCTTTTCACCCCAGTCCTCTAGAGAAAGTGGGTTCCTGACCCAGTTGGACTTTCCCGGTAAACAAATGTTAAATAAATAAATAAATAAAATGTAGTGCACTGAGTAACCACACAACCATTTATGACTATTGCTTGCATAAAAGTAGCTCTGCCTTATCTCTCTCTGTTTGTTGTTCATTCTTGTCTTATTGGATAAGTAATCTGAGATATGCAGTCTGTATCATTGTCGTTAAAATGTGTGAGGATTTTAAATGGCAATAATATACAGTTGTCAAAAAATGAAGAGGAGGTTTCATGCTACTGAACAGAAACTGTGAAATATGTGCTGCTTACTTAGATGTTTGATACAATTACTTCTACACTTTGTAAGTCTAATCTGGCTGACACGCCCACTAGAGGTAAAGGAGTTTAAATTGTTGCTGTGTTTCCTTCTCCCAGCCAGTAAATAATTCACAGTTGTAATCCACTAGCAACAAAAATTGAAGGAGTGGCTGCACTATGTTTACATTTGCAACAAGGATCTAAGTATTTGGGATTTAGCAATTCTAATGAGTTCCCCATCTCATTTGCATCTTCACTGTGTTCACAGCCTTGTTGCTAGGGAACTTAACGGTGAGGAGACTTGTTTATGTGAATAACACAGAGGAAGATATTACTTTGGGATTTATCTGCACAGAAGACTACTGAGGTTGATAAGGTATGCCTTCATTTTTCAGTTATATGCTGAATATGCTCACGCCACTAAGAAAAATCTTATATATATATATATATATATATATATATATATATATATATTTTATATACATATATATATATATATATATATATATATATATATATATATATATATATATATATATATATATAGGTCTACTATGGTTGATTGAAAACTCACTTGACTGAAAATGAAATTGCTAGGATCACTTCACTGAAAGCTCACTTCACTGAAAACTCATTTCTTTGAAACTCATTTCATTGAAAGTTATGAATGGCCTTTTCCCCACTGTACTGTGACCCTGGAGTTAGTATATAAAGTAAGGGGGGTGTGGGGGGCACAGCCCCCCACATTGAGGGGTTTGGGGGTGTAGCCCCCCACATATTATAAACATTTTAAACTATACACAGTGATACTTACAAGTGCAATAAATAACTGTTTCCAGATGAGAGTATATAACCACACACCCCCTTACTTTATATACTAACTCCAGGGTTGCACTACAGTGGGGAAAAGGCCATTTATAACTTTCAATGAAATGAGTTTCGGTCATGTAAGTTTTCAGTGAAGTGAGCTTTCAGTGAAGTGGTCCTAGTAATTTAGTTTTCAATCAAGTGAGTTTTCAATCAACCGTAGTAGACCCATATATATATATATATATATATATATATATATATATATATATATATGCATGTATATATATATATATATATATATATATATATATATATATATATATATATATATATATATATACATACACACACACACACACACACACACACACACACACATATGCATTAGCAAATATTGCTTTTATCTGTATGCACTTCTTAGAAGTTTACTGATGGTATAAGTGTATTTGGAGGGCATTTTACTTTCTCAGATGCACAACCTTAATAACTGCCATCACTAGTGCTAATGTTACAACAGTTGTTCTCTTTACACTCTTATTTTTTTTATTTCAGTGAAATGTAAATGTTCTGCATAGTCAGTGACACAGGGGTATTAACCTTCTAGAATGGCCCATAAACACCTCTAGGGGTGTGCTGGTCACAGGTAGATGTGACTACCAATGTCATAAAATCGAATTCTGTGGTAAATGTGTACATGTGTTTTTGGACAGTTTAGGTGATAGCACTTTTAGTAGTTCAATGATGGTTTGTTAGCAAAATGTGTCATTTGCCTGTTACTTTGCAGGTGGGGGAGCCAAATTCCGTTTTTGTTTTGGCACTAACAAAATCTAATCAGGACTTTTATTTATGTGATGCTTATGTATATTATCCTTCTTTTGTGTTTTGCGTCACCTAAGAATATAACACCCAGACACCCCAATCCCGGCAAACCCCCCCTTCAGTGACCCTGAGAATGAAGTCATTGTGGAAACATTTAGGCAACATGGTGCCATTCTGCTTGAGAGGGGAATTGGGGATATGTCTGGCAGAATACAAATTTGGCAGCAGATAGTGACAGATGTAAATGCAATCAGTGGCCTGAGCAGGATAGAGGGCCACTGGCATGATTTCATTGGCTCAGAGGAAAGCAGCTGCAGTGGCCTGTGAATGGATGTCTACCAGGGATAGCCTGCTACAGAACCACCACTGAAACCAAATGACAAATCCCTGCCCACTGTCAGGGATCCAGAGAGCTCATTGCAAAGCACACAATATCATCTCCTTGATGTTGCTGCTGCTGTTTCAGGGGGGGCAAGTATATCCCAGGAGGAGCTTCCAGGTAGGCTTACCTAACTCAATTGTTAAATATTTCTTGTATAGCAAAATATTAACAGCTGACAAGTTCTGTTTAACACAAATTTTTTGAGGTAGGGAATACTTGTAGACTGCTGCAGTTAATAACACATTCTAGTTGATTACACATTGACTTGGGCTGGATGTGTCATCCAAGTTCTTGATAAAAGTATCATTAAAGGACATATAAAGGCCAAATGTTTTAACCCCCTGTGTTACTGTTAATTGTGATGATGGTGTCCTTACCTTCTGTTTAACTTCTTCCAGGACCATCCTTCATAGGGACCTTACAATCAGCTGCATATGGTAAGCATAATATTTTTATGTTATTATTGATGAGCAGTTCAAATAAATATTTATTGTAACCATATGTGTGATGTGGGTGTCAGGACTGTTGTGTGTACTGCTGTACTGTCTGTAACAGTGGCACCATTGTTAATTTATTAGCATATATTGTACTATAGTATTGTAGGTACTAATTTCTTTCCTGTGTTTGCTTATTATCACAGGTGATCCTGACAGTGGAAGTGTAAGACTCTTACCACCTGATGTCAGAGTATCAGCAGACTCTGATGATGATGGTGGCCAAACGGAGGCACAGTCAAGGGTACAGAGGTTGAAACTGTACTGAGGTTGGCATTTAGCCGCACTCTGTAATTACACTGGACACGGCCAGTAGGCCTATGCCAACCCATTCCAGTGAGCCTTCAGATATTAGACAGGTGGAGGGTGAGAAACTCCATCAGGGTAATGTGGTTACTATGGCTTCAGTGCCTGTTGACTCTGGCCATAACCAAAGTGTGGGTGAGGTGTCATGCAAGACGGTTGTTATGAGTGCTTGGAGGAGGCCTGCTGTCCTTCATCCACGTGATCTAGATGTGTCTTCCTGTGGCACTAGACATATGTTTAGAGCCATTATGGAGGGACAGGCCTGTTTCAGTAGGTCCTCCAGAGAAACATTTAGTGTTGTAGATGTGGCATAGTCTGACATGTGTGACTGCCTCTACCATGTTGCTGATTCAATAGATTGGATGAATGATACATTAGAATTGGTGGTATCTGTGATGGAACATCTGCTGGGAGGGGGATGACATCCATGTGGGAATAGGTCAGCTACATCATCTGATGTTAGCCGATGTGGCCATACCCAATCATGCTCCCATAGTGAGACTACTTCCACTGCTCATCAGTTGTTTAATTGTCCACACCCAGACGTGGCAGGCCATGGTGTCATGGTCCTGGGTGGTCTGATGAGGATAGCTCATCCAGCAGACATCAGTCATATTCAGGTAGCAGCAGTGCATCTGAATATGGGCTTGGACATGCCAGTGCAAATTCTGGCAGAGCCAGTTCTCATGTTCGGGTTTGACAATGATGAACTGCCACCTGTACCATGCACAGCTCACTCCTGTCTGACATACCAAGATATACAACTAGCACAAAGCTTGGCTGTTTTCTTGCAGACACTCACACACCAATTTCACCCAGAGGGCTCTATACAGATGCCCACACAACAGTTACATGGTCAGCAGTGAGGCTTAAAGCTCATTCTATCTCAGTGGCCATTTGTTGCTTTACCCAAATGTCTGCTTGTTTCTCCTTCTTACTCACACACACTCACTTACCCTTTGTGTCAGCCTAGACTTCCTGCCTTCCACACACAACACCCTATGCAAGTGTTGATATCTGAGCCATATCCTTGTTTTCTATCTTTTGGATTCAGGGGTACATACGCTTTGTTTCTGACGCTCAGGGTGCATAGCTGCTGACTTAGTGCTTAGTACATCTGTGTTTGTGATGTTGTTTTGCTAATACTATTTTTAACATATTTTGGTCTTACAGAGTATGACAGTTGATAGAATCAAAACAGTTTTTGCATCAGTATTTTTTAAGAATTTAATGAGGGTTATGAAGTCTGAAACTGAAATGTGTCTCATTACTTTCTAACTTATCTCTTTAATGATTTTTCAGTACAAAAGTATGAGGCTAAACTGCGGACATATGGTGACTATCAGTATTTTTGAGAGTAATGAACGTGCAAATTTTTGATGCCTAAGGCCTATTCAGGCTCTATACCTATACCCTCCACCAATCAACTACCTCTCATACACACCCCCTATCAAATTTCTATCTTAAAAAGGTACATAGTATCTACTTGCCATGCATTCACACTCACACCCATGCTTGAACCACAAAACCACTAAGACCCAACCACTACTCCCTCATAGAATACCATTAATCCTAGGCTTTCTCTTCCTAACCCTCACATACCTAACAAACATCACAACATTATATACAAACAGATCACTAGAAAACGCATCATTCCACATAACACTTTCTCAAACAAATATACACTCACACATTTTCTTTCCTAGCTCTTCTAAATTATTTAGAGACAGCTTAATCCTGCACAATTATAAATCTTACACAACAACATCTTACACTAGAAAAACATCATTTAGATCCAACATAGACATATGCACAGAATTAAGCACATACTGTTTATCACTAAAAATCTACTTATATCTGGAGACATACACCCAAACCCTGGACCACAAAACTCTCTACTCTATGCTAGGCAAATCTCTGACATATTGATTCTGAATGTCAACATCAGAAGTATCTCTAACAAACTTTCTGACCTACACGCATTTATAACTCACTACTCCCCTGACATACTAACCATTACCAAGATGTGGCTAAAACCTAGTACCCAAAATGAAGAAATTTTCCCACTAGGATATAATATCCTAACACTGGATAGAGTGGACAAAAAGGGAGGTGGATTTTCTATCCTCTACAAAAATACAATCAACATCAAACCTCTACAACCCCCCACACCTAAATTTCAAAATGCCAAAATCTTAGGTTCAACCCTAAGCCTCAATGACACAAAAACTATCATCATTTTCTGCTGTTATATTCCCCCAGGTAATAACTCTCCCATCATTGAAGAAATGTTACAATGTGCCACAGATAATCTCCCCCAAGAAACTATCTTACTAGGTGACCTGAACACTGATTCATCAGCCTTTACCTCTAACAACCCCACTAACCATATTAATATTTACAGTTTTACTCAACTTATCACTAGAATCAACAAAAAAACCCACAAACAGTCTATTCTAGATTGGATACTAGTTAACTGCCCCAAACAAAACTATCAGACAGGATGGCTTCCTGATGGTCTTAGTGACCATCTCCCCACCTTCCTCCTGCAGACAAGTACCAACATAGCCAAACCCATTGTTTTTAGACAAGTCAGAGATGATCGTAATCTAAATATACAAGAACTAAACAGTATTCTAAAACATAGTAACTGGAAACCACTACAAACCCTATATCTAGACTAAGCCGTTGACTACTTCAACAATATTCTCATCAATATCCTTGATGGACTCACACCAATTAGGAAAATAAGAGCCATGTCGAACGATGCATCATAGGTTCATGGCTAACTAGGGAAACTAGAGCCCTTCTAAAGACAAGGGATAAGGCTTGATGAATTTGGAAGAAATACAATACTAGCCTAGCCAAACAAAGTTACCCACAACTTAGAAATCAGGCCAAGAGACAAAACTAAACTCGACAGACAAAATTGCTTCCTCAATATCCACAACAAACATTCAAAAGATCCCCAAAAGTTTTGGCATGATATTAACTCTCTCCTAAAATCAGGCAAAACTCCCACTCCCACTCCTAACTCCATGAATGACAACAAGGACATTACCTCCCAATTCAATCACCACTTAACAGAATCCATCTTAACACTATCCTCCCAACTATCCAAAAACAGCCCTACATATAACCCAACCAAATGCCTTGACAACATCCCATCTTTTACTGTCTCACCCATTCCCACATCAACAATTAAAAAACACCTCCTAAAATTTAAACCTACCACCCTTGCCACTGCCAATCTACCAGCCAACTTCCTAAAACTAGCTGCTGAATCCTTATTCTACCCTATTTCTATTCTTATCAGTCGCTCCATATAAGAAGCATATGTCCCACAGCTATGGAAGGTATCATAAAATTATTCCACTACATAAAGGCAGAACATATTATGAATACTCATATTATTGCCCCATTGCCATTCTACACCCCTTATCTAAAATACTAGAGAAATGTATGTATTCTCAGATAACACAGTTCCTAAACTCACACCATCTCCTTTCTCCCACACAGCATGGCTTCTGACAACACCATAGTACAATCATCGCTCTGCTCTCTTTCACCAATCTGATCAACCAACATAGAAATATTAATAACTTTGTATCTGCGATATTGCTAAACCTCTCCAAAGCATTTAACATGTTTTCAGATTCCTTACTACTAAACACCCTTACATCCCTATCATTGCCCCTTCCACTATAGCCTGGTTTAAAAGCTATCTGTCAAACAGGCAACAATTTGTCCAATGGCAAAGTGTACTATCTCCCTTACTCCCAACTATCATAGGTGTACCACAAGGCTCCATATTAGGCCCACTTATTTTATCCATATTTACCAATAATCTCCATACCACCACACAGCATGCTTCACTTATACAATTTGCTGATGATTCAATTCTTATCTGTTCAGCTCCATCAATTTCCATCCTACAACAACTCACTCAGGAATCCTTTAGCTTTGTGGAAAGTTGAATCACTCAGCTCCAACTTATCCTAAACCCTAATAAAACCAAATTATTACTTTTCACCCCCCAACAAAACCATTTCCACCCCTCTATCCTTCACTATTTCCTCCAAAAATGGTACTATTATCTCTCCCTCTGACCATACCAAACTCCTATGTGTTGAAATTGATAAAAATCTACACTTCGGTGTTCACATTTCACAAACTATCAAAAAAGTCCATAAAAAATGGAAACACTATATAGGCACAGGAATTCCCTCATAAAACAAGCACAGGTTACCTTAGCCCAAACTCACCTCTTGTCTACCCTAATGTATGCTGCTTCAATTCTCTCCCAGCTTAGAAAACTTGACCTTGCCAGACTCGAATCATGTTATAATAAAACTGCCAAGTTTGCAAACAACTCCAACTTTAGAACCCACCATTGCCAGGCTCTAAGGGAACTGCAATGGCTGGAACTTCCCTAGCTACTAACCTATCACCAGTTAGTCATTGCCTACAATGTGGCAACACATCCAGAAAAAAACCTTGCACTAGGCCAACTTCTCACCCAATATAATACAAATCGTCCTCTCTGATCTTCCAACAAACCCCTCCTCTGTATCTCTAGGGCTAACAATACTGCAGGAAAAGCACTGTTCTCCCACTCCATAGCTAGAACCTGGAATAATCTCCCTCCTGCTCTGATTTCTGCCCCTACCTCTTCTCACTTTAAAAACTCACTTAGAACACACTTAAAGAATAAGTGGCTATTCCCATGTATTACATAAGTCCTCAAATTATTCCACTTATATACCTCACTTCCTAATATACTACTGTAATATATATTACAGTCTAGGTCTTCTCCTAATGCTGATTGAATTTGTATACTTATTCTGTTATTAATCATGTGTAACTATTTTTTTCCTGTATATATAGGTCTTGTTATATCTTCTGCTGTATACTGTATTTTAACATATTGTTTGAAAATTCTCTGTATACTGTATTTTAACATATTGTGTAAAATTTTACTTACTGTGATTTTACTTACTGTGGAGCTTTTCTCCCGGGCCTCCACTGAAAATGGACCTGTGTCCAGTTGGACCATCCCGGTTAACTATTGTAAAATAAAATAAAATGAATAAATGAATATTACTTGACAGCGGACACATGTATTCACATAAGTCTCCTATCACATGTTGAAGTCATTGCTGTACAAATCACCCACCTTTTACTTACTTACATTACCACGTAACAGCATGCAAGTATATGCCATTCATATGCATTACTACACAATTCTGTTTTGACACTCCAGGTTAAACACTTACCTTGTAAATTCAGCAGTTACGACAGTTTTAGTTCAAAGCTGAGTCTGCCTGATTCTAGGAATATACAGCCATTACATGGGTAGGTAAAGGTTCTGAGCATTGCCTTACATCAGTGTTACTATATGTATGTGTGTAGTATGAAGGTTTTTAGCCCTTTAGGTGGTGAGTGAGTATGCCATGCATTGCCTCTTAGCCAATACTAAGGCATGTTCAGCAAGCATACGTCTGCCTACAACCACAGCTGCTGCTGGTTCTCCCTTTAACTATTCACCTGCATGTGGCTATGGTGACCTTGCCATTGGTGGTGGGATGTGTGCCCCACCCCCTTGTTGATCCTGCTGAAGTTGTTTTCTCAGAATGATGTTGTGAAGCATAGCACAGACAGTGAAGATTTCAATACATGATGTGGATTGTACTGCAGGGCTCCCCGAGATGTATCTAGGCACCAGAACCAAGACTTCCGCAGCCTAAACACACCCTCTATGATATTTCTGGCTTGAGTGTGTGCCTCATTATGGCATTCTTCAGCAGTTGTGCGTATATTTCTAATGGGCATTATAAGCCATGGTTCCAGTTCATAACCTGCATCCCCGAGTAAATGACCCTGTGGGATATCACCCCTAGTAAACATCTACTACATTTGGGAGGTGTGCCAGATATGCTAGTCTTGATAACTGTCTGGATTGCCAGCACACACATTCAAGATAATTCCCTTACCATTGCACATGACTTGGCAGTTAATGGAGTGGAAGCCCTTTCTATTTATGTAGATCCTTCTCTGTTCCCCGGCTGGTGCCTTGATTTCTATATGTGTATAATCTATGACACCCAGTACATCAGGGTAGTGTGCTACAGGGTAGAGCACCTGCATATTGTGCCTGTCCTCAGGAGTACTGGGAAAATATATGTGATCACTGGCACGTTGATCCATAGCATTCAGGAATTGATGGAGGATCCTAGATGCTTATGACTGTGACACCTCCAGCATGTCCCCAGTTGGTCTCTGAAAGGTTTCTGTAGCTAAAATTCTAAGTGCTACACATACCTTTGCCTCCATTCATATTGATTCCCCTCGGTTAGCACTGGGTCTGAGTTGAGGATGACAGAGGTTGTATAGGTCCTGTAGTGTTTCTCTATCCACCATGTAGCACTCTAAAATTTCCACCCCATGCAGATTATAATAATTTTACCAGGGTCTGAAAACTCTACTCCTTCTTGGCCATGGTCTATTAGCACCAACATAGAATTCAGCCTGTTGCATATACACATGAATTAAAGCAACAGCAGCCCCTAACATTCTTTCTGTGTAGACTCCCTTTCATAGTGGTATTCCAACAGATTTTGGAATTCCCAGGGAAAAACAGCACTGAGTCTGCACACTTGCTGTATAGCTTGTTAAGTAGCTCCTCCATCTTGGATTGGTTGATTAGAATACAATTCACCTGCTTATGCTGTAATTAGCATGCCACTAAGTTATGGTTCTACACACTGTGTTGAAGCCACTTATTGAACACAAAGCAGTGAGCTACAGTGTGCACGTCATGGAGTGATGTGCGCACAGTCTTAGCGGATCATACAGGGTTTATTGAATCTGCACATTTTTGTATTTTTTTAATTAATTAAATTTAATTAAAACAGAGGTAGCAATCCAACATTTTTTATTTTTTAGCTCCCACATCTCAGAGTCAAATAACTTTTAATTTTTTTATTTCCTTCATATGTTAGATGTACATATTAATAAGCAAAGATGTTTTTTCAGGGACAGATCAGAACAACTATTTCTATTTGTATACTCACACACACACACACACACACACACACACACACACACACACACACACACACACACACACAGACGCTCACTTTAACCCTATACCCATATCTAGCTGATTGTACTTGTTTCCAGAAACATTTTCAGAAAAATAATCAAGTCAACAATAAAGTTTAAGTTATTTATTTATTTTTTAACCAGGTATAACCACTCCAAATGTGAAGTGCAGTAAATGGTAGGGGAATGAATCATGATTTACCTGCTTAACTTAAACAGTCAAATGTGAATTTCAATGTGAAATAAGAAAGAATTTTAAGTAAATCAAGAAATGTATTTTGTCATACAGGAAACTATAATCTGTTTGATTTGATTTTACAGGCTTGGTAATAGACATTACCATAGTTTGTCTTGTTTATGATACAATATAACATCATGAATTAACCACACCACAGTTTCTAATTAAAATTAGTTGAGTTTTGCAAATGTCCCTCAACCATTGAAATTATAAATGCAAGCTTATAGTGGTCAGCTGTCATTTTCCTTATATGATACAGTCTTGTTATGGTACTTTTTTGTTAGAAAATGCAAAATAACAGGGAATTTGCTAAGCTGTTTTAAAAATAAATGCTAAAATAAAATGCTACTATTTTGATTTTCCATTGTATGATAATGTTTTTACTCATTTTAATAATTTAGATTAATGACTGATGGTTTCATAACATTGGTTTGCTGTGGAATACATGTAAAATTCTGTTTTCCTTGCAAATATGAAAGTTGATTCTTAATAAACCTTTGCCTTGGAAAACATAATGTGTTACTGCTGGGAGAATTTGAGTAAAACATTTAGAACACAAATATGTATTTTCAGGATATAATGCTATTTCAGACAACTTTACTACCTGACAGCACTGGACTAAGAATTTTGCCTCAGCCTTACATTGTTTCATTCCATTTGCTGTGGTGTAGGAGTGCTGTAGGATGAAACCCTAATATCCCATCACCCACGCTCTGCTTTTACCTAGCTATCTATCTGATCCAAAGCACTTTATTCAAAATGTGGAACTAAATCTTTTAAGATGATAGTTCTAAATGCAACCTATATGCCTTAAACCAGTGGATCAACTAACCATCTGGAAGTTGTTCTGATAATATGTATGTCACAGGCACCACATAAGATGGAAACAGGCTGCAAACACATGTTGGGCTTAGCTAAAATGCATTTTAATGTTTTATTTTGGAGCACAAAAACATTAGATCTAATTGTGTTTATGTCTGATACGCAAACATATATTTTTTTATTTATTTCTACGTGTTTTAACATTTTTGACCAGTTATACCTATAAGGTACAAGCTACTGTTCTAGGTAGTTCCAGGAAATCCCTTTGGTTTAGTGACTTACTAAGATACATGGCTTGTTAAACAAAGTGAGAGGTTTGGGTAATTAATCCTAGCACCGAACAATGATATTTATCATCATCATCATCATCACTTTACCCTTCTGTGAGAAACGGCATGTGTCCTTGTGTGAAGAATATCATACTAATCAGTGCATCTTATGTTTTCCAAATAATTTCAAAGCAAACCCATTTTAATAAAATGGTGTGTCGATAGGTAATATTAGCTCTCAGCAGGAATGAAAATAAAGGCAAATAAACAAATATGGGAATTATCACCAAAGCTCATATGAAAGCACTATATGGATCAAAATGAAAACATTAAACCTGTATGTCTATGATAGCGTGTATGTGTGCACAAGTGTTTGAGCGCTGTGTGTGTGTGTGTGTGTGTGTGTGTGTGTGTGTGTGTGTGTGTGTGCGCACGCATGTGCATGCATGTGTCCACCAGCAAAAACAAAGACTTCATGGCCCATCTTAAAAAAGTAAAAGCTCAAATGTCTTTCCAAAATGAGACAGTAGAAATAATCTAGAATAGGCAATGTTAGTTCAAATCACCCAGTATGACTTTTAATAGGAAACTAAATTAAAAAAGGAGATGTGCTGAGAGATTAGTTACATCCAGATGCAATTTTTTCTAGCACAGTAATATGCCAGATAATTGTTTTAGTTAAATAGTAGAACTGCCTATGTCATATGCTGTGCTATGAAAAGAACAGGAATTGCAGACACAGTAACATGCCATCTTATAATGTGTGATGCCTTTTAACAAGATATGCTGGTATGTGTGAACAAGGCAACCTAAGGCTTGTTACATGCAGTAAACTATAAGCTTTTCTGACTGAACATCGAAAGCATCAGAGGACTGCCATCCATTCAACGGGAAATTGGAAGAATGTTGATTTTCTAAATGCTGATGAGCAATCACAACATTTTTGACTTTCCAGAACTCATCTAACTGCTATTCACCTCAAGCACAAGTAACTATGCTGCTAAGTTGGTCTGCTGTTCTGAAATTTGGACTTCAGAACTACTACCATGCTACTTCAAGGCAGGCATGAAACTAGAAGAGATATGTATACTTATTATTGAAAAAAAAAAAACAAAAAGTATGCTGCACACATAACATTCCTTGAAAACTTATTCTGTTGCTGGTAATGAGAAGAAAAGTAATGCTGGCAGGAATATATAGAAACATTGGACGGGCATTATAGATTGTATTAAGAAGTGACTGTTTATGTAATTAGTAATATGGCTAACTATCTTTGTGAGGCACCAAGTTCTTAAAGTGAAGCTAATTAGTAGGGCACATATAATGGGGTGAAGAAAGGCTTATTGCAGTGTAGTATCATTGATGTAGACTGATGAGGAACAGCATGGCATGCTCTGGGGTGGAGATATAAAGATCAATATCTCCAGTATAGGAATAAATCAATGTTTTTAAGAGGATAAGCAGGGCTGTACCAAGAAAAGGTAGGTTTCCTTTCCAAAGGTCTGAGATGAAAAGCTGTAATCATAGCATTTATTTATGCTCAGGGAGTAACATAGTCTCAGGTAAGAGAGATGCCCCTCTTCTTTAAAGTTGTGCATCTTCAAAGTGAAATATTTAAGTAGTATGAAAGGGCGCACATGAAGTCATACATACAGCAGCATTCTGTTTTGTGTTCTCTAAATAACCAAGGGGGGAATCTGCACTTAATACACAGATAATGTAGCTTTTTAGCTTTGAAACATAACACAAAGAGCACCAATGAACCATACTAGTAAACTGTACCGAGTAAATCAAATTCTGGAAATTTAAACAGAACTTTTATGTACAGCAGCTTTTCCCAAGGTTGAAATGCTGCAAATGAAGGAATGAAGCAAGATGGTGGCCGTCTTGAACTCCTCTACCTTCTTATTTTCATGCACTACAGGACACTGGGGAAATCATAAGGTGCATCACTGAAATGTGAAAAAAACGCTTCACAAATCTAGTTTTCAAACAACATGCAAGACCTTTTGGAGCAGAACACCCTGATTAATAAATAGTTTGATTGATGATTTGAAACTCTAATCAAGGCATTTGAATAATAACCTTTTTGGAAAACACAAGTTGTGTGAATACTCTGTGATGTATAGGCCTGCAACAAAGGGAAGGAAAGAAGTAGCAGAATCTTTACAGTTGGTTACTAAAAAGTCAGGTAGTTATTTAGTTGTCCTCGTGACAGACTGAGCTCATATCAGTAACTGCCGATTCAAACATGCTAATCTGCTTAGATTCTCCGTTCTGTTAATTGTTTGACATGGATATGTTTGAGGTCACAGAGATGGGAATAGCTCATATGATAGCTGTGGCTCCAGCAAATTTCATACCTGGCTTTAGTATCACACTATTCCTAAAACAAAAATCCATGGTCACTGTATTACAGAACCTGAGAAACCTGGGATGAAAATTAAGTTTGCTATGGTTCACATCTACTACGGTAGGCACACATGGCAGCTGACAGACAAGCTGAATAAGCCTGCATTTCTTTTTAACCTTACTCAGCCAAAAATAATAATAAGCATATTAATTGGGACTGCTGAGAAAATGCAGATGGAAACATGTCATGAAGAAAAAGGAGGGGCGAAGTAACATCGGTGAACTCATCAGAAAGAAGAATAACTGAATTCACACACTACAATTTCCAAATAAGTGTTCTTTGAGGTAATGTCAGTTTCAGTCCACAGTGGCCACTGCCAAAGGTCTGGACTCCAAGATAATATTGCAGAAGTCAGACGAAGAGGATGTGGAAAGGGTATTTTTTTGTACAGAAGGTTCTACCATCCAGGAGCTACTGGAAACTGTTGCAGTTGACTGGTTCTATCTATTTTTTATGCTACACCTGCTCATTGTTCTCTGAAAGACTAAGAACAGATGATGCAGGTGGTGGAATCCAGGTAAGGAATTAAAATGGATGCTTGGATGGCTAGTCGGATGAAGAGTAGAAAATGTATTTGTTCTGGAGAACTGTTGTTGAATACAGAACATTATTCCAATTATGTGTCTGTGATGGACCTTCTCATTTCTTTCATTTGTCCATAGGAGAAATTAACATTTCAGTAAACACATTAGTGGTATATTTGTAGCCACAGAGAGGTTAGAAAGGAAAAATAATCTAAAGCTCCTTGGAATGGATTTCAATATTACTTTAGATCTGACAATGAATAGACTACTAGGAGAATGAAATGCCCTAAAATATGAAAGCAGTTTCAGCTTTTCTGAAAGATGTTTCCTAGTGTGATGTATGATGAGATTTGTAGGCAAACTTTAAAGATTAATACATTTTTAAGAGCCATCAGAGGGATTGCCAAACGTTTTATTGGTTTTTAACATCTGAAGTATTACCTGAACCATTAAATTGGATGAACTAGTAAAACAAAAAAATAGCAAGCTACCACTCTACAACTAAAAATCCAAAGTTGTATTTTTATTCTAAATATTGGTTTCTATTTTTTACCTTGAAGTTTTATCTGAAGTATTTTGTTATGGAGTGTTACAGCCCTTTAAAAGTTTTAGACATTATAATTAGGGCTTAGTTTTGTTAATTGAGGTTACTATTTAAATTTATGGTGTAAGTAACATTGTTTTTTCTGAGGAAGTCCTAGGAAGAAAATGATGAAAGCGCTTAATCTTTTCTTCTTGTTTTGGCTTTTCCCAGTCAGGGGTTGCCACAGCAGATCGCTGTCCGCTCATGATTGGCAGTGAAGTTTTACAGTATCGAGTTGCCAGCCTGGCACCCAACCTTCCACAGAAGGCACACACACACACATGCCTAGGGTCAGTTTAATGTGTCCAATCCACCTACAGCACATCTTTGGGATGAAACCGGAGCACCCAGAGGAAACCCACATGACCACAGGGAGGATAAGCAGACTCTGCACAGAAGGCACCCCAGCCAAGGATCAAACCGGAGAACCTCTTGCTGTGAGGTGGCAACGCTAACCGCTGCACCACCGTGGCCGCCCATGAAAGTGCTTAATGGATGTGTTAAATAAAGGTTTCAGATTTTAAATGGTCTCCTCCATTTTATCACACTCTGCCTTGCTACTGTTCTTTTGGATTTTTCATTAAATTGGATGACCAAGTAAATCCTTTTCAAGATAACAGCAGTAATACATTAGTGATTCTAACATTAGGATATACCCCCTCCCCCAATGTATGCACACAACACTTTTGACAGTGGAGGTTCAATCCATTTTTCTAAATGAGAGATGCACAAGTATTTATTATACTCTTTTGATACAGGGATTTTTTTTTCTAAGGGGCATTAGGTATTATGGGAGGTATTTAAGATGGTGTATTTCTGTATGTCTATGAAGAAGCCAAAGAAACTGTCAAATGATGCCTAGATAGTATAAATGTAAGAATTTATACATATGTCTACACTATATAGATACACATATCTATATCTACATATATATATATATATATATATACATATATATATATATATATATATATATATATGTATATATCTATATCTATATATATATATATATATATATATATATATATATATATATATATATATATATATATATATATATATATATATATATATATATATATATAGATATATATATATATCCAGGGGTGGGAGATTGGCATAATTGTTAAGGTGTTTACCTTACAGACACAAGGTGCAGGCCTTGATTCTCACATTGGGCAATTGGCTAGGCTTTAAATGGCCCACAAGGGTAGTTAGCCTAGTACTAATCTATGAACCTATATCTACAGTATATGTGTGTGAATTGAGGATGGCGGAATAGATAACATAAGTTTCATACATGACTGACAATCATGCTACCTTGCTTCATCTTTTAAAAAGAAGATTATGGAAGGATAAAAGATTATTTAAAATGGAAGTTGCAGTAATTAGACTTCTATTTAAAGTAAATGTTTAGATATATGCTGTGCTGTACCACTTATTAGAAGCAGGTAGACATGGCCAAAATATTTTTCCTTTGAAGAAGGCAGAACCATGACCTGGGCTGGTTATACTTACAATGGCACATTGGTTGTGATGGATGTGAAGAGTACATATGAAGTGTGGCATACAAGTATGAAATGGTTATGTATGTCTTTTGTAGATAGCAGATGATATAAGCTGAACCTGAAGGGTATTTCATGAGCCATGTAAATGATGCTGAGTATTTAATGAGCAAAATACATGCAGTATGTCTCTATACTAAAAATCAAGACACATTTTCAGATTATTATTAGTTATGGATTAGGCTAAAAGTAGGATGTGTAGAAAGTTTGTGAAGCACAACTGTGGTGATTATTTTTTTCAGTATCGTGTTATCTAATAGGTAATATTGTATATTGGAAGACTGGAAGAAACTGCCATGCATTTACATAAAATCAAGGTGAAGTGATGGAAGTATTTAAAATAAGTTGCTCTAGTAAGATGGAAGATGGATAGATAGATAGACAGATAGATAGACAGATAGATAGATAGATAGATAGATAGATAGATAGATAGATAGAAAGATGATTTAGAATTTAACAGGGCTGATTGGATTTACAAAGAACAACTTACTGAAAAGATACTAGGAATCAGCAGTGATATGTAAAATATAGAGGTCATCTGTGGTCACACAAATGGAAAAATAAAACATAAGGAGAATCACGGAATACAGTGTACTACAATACACAAGTAAAGATTAACATACATAAAATATTAGAATATCTGAACAGGTTAATAATTTTCAAAAATGCATCCAGCTCATTTAGCTCCATGGGATTGCTCTAAGCTTATATTAAAGATAAAGGCATTTTGCTTTATAGATATTTTTGCTGAGTGTAACTGGATTAAATATAAACTTGCATTTTTTACCATTTCAAAATAATTCTAATGCATAATGGATCTGTTTTTTATAACTGTCCATGAGATTAATCAGCGAAAGACATGTATGCTACATACTGCACATATACCCATTAGTTTTGCAGTACACCCAAGGACTCATAAACGTGTACACATCATGCATTGGAGCTAACACATTGGCCTTTTGTGCACAGTGATTGGAAATGGTAATCAAACATGCACAATGCCAAGGCAGGCTACATCATGAGCAGCCTCTGCTGGAGCCCACAACAAAGGTTCATGGTGACATCAAGGTAAGGCATGGCTCATGGACACAATGTAAACAGTGGAGTGTACTTAAACCTAAGATCTAGAAGTGAGTGAGTGCACATGTCACAATAATATATAGGTTGAATAGGAATGCATAAAAGTAAGGAAAAGCCTACAAATAATTGAGCAAGTAAGGCTGATAACTGTTGTACTTTGCATTGGCTGCATTAATAAACGTATGGAACATTGCTGGCATTGTCATTCCCATTAAGAAAGACAAATCAGTTAGTAAAAGTTCAGAAGGAAAATGTTTTGTTTGAAAAGACATGCAAGCAACAAAAGCTTAAAAATTCCCATTGATATAATGTTTTTCTACCTTAAATGTACACAATGCAAATACTGTATATAGTCCCTGATCTCATCCCCTCTTACTGAAAGCAATTAATCTTTAATAACTACCTATATTAAGCTGATGCAGTTTAACTATGGCAATCGCAATCATGTGTGAACTCCACTTTTATTAATGTTCAACCACCTCTCTAAGAATACTCCAGACACTATAATCTATGCTCTACTAACAGTGTACTTCCCACCTATTTCTCCTCCATTTCTGCTAAACCTCAATATACAACATTCAAATTTTTAACCCTCAACTAATAATTGCTTTCCCTTTAATTGTGAACTCTTCTCTCGCCTCTATCACTTAATTATTGTACAAATAGTTATCTATACAACTTTGTAAATATGTTTATGAACTGTCTTGTCATTATGCATTTGTACTTTTCTCATTACATTGTATTATTTCATTTTTGTTTAATTGCTTGTAATATGGAGCTTTTCTCCTCGGGCCTCCACTGAAAACGGGCTCTTTGAGCCCAGTGGACATCCCCGGTAATCAAACTGGAAATAAATAAATAAATAAATAAATAATAATGTATCAAACTACCAATGCAGAAATACTGGAAAAGCAAATAACTAAACGTATGGATACATTGAAAAAATAAGGAACAAGTGTTCATACAAGTACTTAAAGTGAATGCACTAACAATTTTAGGAGTAGCATGCATGTTGTGTAATGTGGAAGAGAGACAAAGAAACATCCAAATTATTCTGCAATGCACTCCACAAGGATATGCTACAGAAATAGAACTGTCACACTGAGCAAAAAGTAAATAATTGTGATGCACTACTCATTAGTAATAGAACTTCTGTGAGGACTCCCTAAAACCAATTTTCTGTGAATTACTCCTCTCCAGAAGCTCCTCCCAGCCTCTAGGATATAAGGACTACCTCCTGCAAACAACTGAAGTTTTTCCTGGATATATTGCCTGATAGCCTGAACCAAATATAATTGAACTTCTGTGCAGACTCCCTAAAACCAATTTTCTGTGAATTACTCCATTCCAGAAGCTCCCTCCCAGCCTCTAGGATATAATGACTACCTCCTGCAAACAACTGAAGTTCTTCCTGGATATATTGCCTGATAGCCTGGGCCAAATAGAATTGAACTTCTGTGAGGACTCCCTAAAACCAATTTTCTATGAATGTATGTAGCCTTAAACTAGTTTGTTAATGTACTTCCTATTACTAAATATATATGATAGCCTGCCCTCTGTGTGTGTGTGTGTGACTCAGCAGCCTACCACAGACCCCTAATTACTCTCTCCCCTCCTGTTTTTCTTTTCCTAGTCCTAGACAATTTTCCTAGTTTAAACAATAGGAGACTTGGCCAATTTACTTTCTTTTCTGCCTGCTATTCTTACTATTACCTGTAGGTGGCAGCACCCACCAGCCTAAAGCCTGTATAACTATTAATCCCTTTATGCAAAATATCATCTCTAGATACTCTTAAACTAACAGGCTTCTCAAATCCCACTCCACACCCTCCAAAGCTGGTAACATTCACCCCCTCCCTATATTAAACAAACCAAGGAATAAATAACCTCTACATCCTACAAATTCCGACACTTCTTCTTCCTTACAGTTTTTCATTAATCAACCTACTTACCTTAATTCTCAAACAGCAGTTGCTGATAGTTTTCCTGCTGGTTTCTCTCTCCTTTCTGTTCTAATACGCTCTGTTCGCCCTCCGGGTTCACTCCGATCCCCTACCCTACCCCCAATTCCCACCCGCCACCACTACTCCTACATTTATTCTCTACTTCATAATCCCACCCTCTTACTACCAGCCAATCATTCCTCACTTCGACTCCTCCCCTTCCTCCATCCCACCTGCCTATAGCTATCACACCATCCACCCACCTAAGTCCCACTATCCTCCTCTCTACTACACCTGAATGATTCCCCCTACCATGCTTTCTCTTTCACCTAATATCCTTACTTCCACATTTATACTCATCCTTTTCCTACTCCCTCTATACCATGCCACCTCCTATACCAACTTCCATCTATACCCTCCCCCTCTTCCTCCCCCCTCCTCCTCACAACACACATCCACAACATTTATGCCTCTTTAGTTCCATCCCACCCAATTCTCCAGTTAAAGGTAAAGCTTTTCTCAGTCTCAATCAAATACTACAAACCAAAATCTATTCACTACCAGACACAACTATCTAAGACCAAACCAAAAGTACTTATCCCTTATCTCACTTACCTCTGCTTAGCCAGGGACAGTCACCCTAATCCAGGTCCAAATACCACCCCAACACCCCTCCACCCTAATACCAACAGTAAATCCACCAGTAAATACCTGAAATTCCTCACCTTCAATGCCCAAAGTTTAAAAAATAAATTCTCCCTGTTTCATGCCTGGCTTAATCACAACTCACCTGACATTGTAGCCATCTCAGAAACCTGGCTCAAACCACATATAAATGACTCCGAATTCCTTCCCCCAGGATTTCAATCCCTTAGATCTGACTACTTAGGTAGGAGAGGTGGTGGTGTAGCATTAATCTACTCCAACCAGCTGTCCATTACTCCATATCCTAATCCCATCCCTTTCTTCAATAATGCTGAACTTGTAATTGGCCTACTAAAAATAAATAACCATAAAAGTATCTGCTTCATTTTCCTGTATATTCCTCCCAGTAATAACTCAACTACCCTGGATGATATCCTCTCTTGGACCTCCTCCAATATTAAACTAGAGACCTACATACTGGGAGATGTAAATATAGATTGGAACAAAATCAATAATCCTAATCCTACCATATCAATCAATCTATTTAACGTCACCCAACTTATAAACTCCATAACCAGGCCTAACAAAACCAACCCCCCCCCCCCAGGATCTATACTAGACTGGATCCTAGTATCCCACCCTAATAGAACCATAAAATCTGGTATCATTCCTGACCCACTAGGAGACCACTTCCCAGCCTTCACCCATCGAGCTACCCTCACTTCTCCACACTCCCACTAGTTCATTTATACTCGTAACCTTTGTAACTTTAATCCCACTTCTTTCTCTGACTCCCTTAAGCAAGCTAACTGGCATCCCCTAAAACCTCTTTCATTAGATAATGCTGTTGAATTTTTCAATTCAGTTTTCCTAAATATCCTCAACTCCCAAGCCCCTACAAAAGCAATAAGAGTAAAAACTAAGACCACCCCATGGCTAACCAAAAAAATATGCTACAAAGAGATAAAACCTGGAAAACCTACCTCCAAAATAAACAGCCTGAAATTCTACTTAAATATAAACAACTAAGAAACCTCTCCAAAAAACATCTAACTACAAGTAGACCATCCAAATAACCCCAAACAATTTTGGAACTCAATAAATTCCCTTCTTAGCCCAGGAACTAGGAACAACCCCTGTCCTGACAGCAGCAAATCTGACCTTGAAATCACCTCACTATTCAACTCTTTCTTCACCTCTTCTATTGCTGAACTGACCAAGACCGTTACCAACAATAACCCAGTACCCCACCCCATTCAGTCCTCTTCACCCTCTACTCCCCCCCACTTTCAAAATTAAACCCGTCCCCACCACACTTATAAAAAATTACTCAAAAACTAAAGCCATGCTCCAGTGCCCCTGACAACATTCCATCCTCATTCCTAAAATATCCTCCAATAGTATTGCTCTCCCTATCAGTATCCTGATCAACAGATCCTTACTAGAATCCTATGTACCCAAATTATGGTGCACTGCATATATTCTACCACTTCACAAGGGTGGTAAACACTGCAATGTCTCCAATTGCTGCCCCATAGCTATCCTCTCCCAGTCTCCAAACTCCTTGAAAAATGTATCCACCTTCAGCTAATGCCATTCCTTACCAAACACCAGCTACTCTCTCCTACACAACATGGCTTCCATCCAGGACATAGTGCCAACACCACCATTCTCTCCTTCTTACACACTGTAAATATGGCCCATGACACTGGTAAAATAGTATCCACAGTTCTGTTAGATTTATCTAAAGCTTTCGATACCATCTCCTATACCCACCTCCTAAACCATCTGTCTAATCTTAATCTCTCCCACAAAACACTTTCCTGGTTCTCCAGCTATCTTTCAGACAGGTCTCAGGCAGTAAACTGGGGACAAGGCACCTCCACTTTCCTTCCTACCCCCACTGGAGTACCCCAAGGATCCATACTTGGCCCAGTGCTATTCAACATCTTTATTAATGACTTTCATACAGCCATACCCAACACCAAAATTGTGCAATATGCTGATGACTCCACTTTAATCTGCTGTGTCTCTAACCTAACTGATCTCCAATCACTGACTCAAACTGCTTTCTCAACCACCGAAAAATGGATGCTCCAAAATCACCTCTCACTAAACGCCAACAAATCTAAAATCCTTCTTTTTTCTCCCTCAAAAACTTCGACTATTGATAAAAACTCTCTTCAAATTACCAGCCAAAACAACTCCACTATAGAGATTGTTCTTTTCGCCAAATATCTTGGTGTCACCATCGATGAACATCTGAAATTCAATACTCACATCGAGCTAAACATCAAAAAAACCACATAAAACTAGGCTTACTTTACAGAAACAGCTACTTCCTCTCTCCTTCCTTCAGACTAACCCTCACCACTACCTATCTCCTTCCCTCTCTACTGTACGGCACTCCTCTGCTTACTAATTTATCCACCACTCTCTCCTCCAAACTGGAAGTCTGTTACAATAAAATCTCCAGATTTGCTACTAAAGCCAAATCCTCCTCCCATCATTGTACCTCCCTTCACTCATTAAATTGGCTTGAACTCCCCAACTAATTAGACTTTCTCTAAATCACCACAGCCCACACATTACTGTTCCAGCCTACTAAGTGCCCTGCACTATCGAACATTCTAACACCATATACATAGGTTCATAGGTTGATACTAGGCTATCAGCCCTAGGGCCTATACAAGCCTAGCCATAACAATTCCCTGGCTATTTCTTCCCACACTATTTACTTCCATGGATCCCTGTCTAGCAGGGTGACTGACGTGATCCCCGGGGTGAATTTCCTTTCTCCTATCCAATCGTCAAGGTTCCTTTTGAAGAGGGCCAAAGAGGCATTCTGATTGACATGTATGGGCAATCTATTCCAGAGTCTAGGGAGTCTCTGGGTCAGGAACCAATCCCTCCAGCATGTTTTGTTTATTGTGATGACAAGGTTTAGATCCCTGGAGCGTGTGGCTTTGCGGGATTGGGATTTCTTTAAGTGTAGCATGTCCAACAGCTCTGGGTTTGACATGGCCTTGCATGTTAAGCAAAGATCGCCTCTGAGTATACGATATGTGACAGAGTACAGCTGGAGTTTTTTAAGGCAGTCAGCGTAGGGCATCTGCTTTAGGCCTGTGATTCTTTTAGTGAGGTATTTCTGTGGCCTTTCCAGTTGTTGCAGATGTCTTGAGAGGTACATACCAAATGGGGCGTTGTATTTTATAATGGGTCTAATGATAGATGAGTACAGTGGGACAATGACCTCCTTTTTTCTGGATGAAAAGCCCTTAGTGATGAGGTGTGCCACATAGAAGGATTTCCTGACTGTTGTGGTGATGTGGTTATCAAAGGTGAGACCACTGTCCACCTGTGTCCCTAAGTCTCTTATCACACTTTCGGTGTTTAGTGTACTGCCACCTATATGGTAATTCACGGGTACATGTTTTTTCCCAAAGGGGATAACTATACATTTCTTGGCATTGAGCTTGAGCCCATGGCTCTAGCACCAAGCATCTGTTTCTGTAAGGCCCTTTTGTAGAGTATCCACATCATTTGGGGATTCAGTAATGGCTCCCAGTTTGCAGTCATCTGTGAACTTTGTTAGCCAGAGTCCCTTAGTGTTGGCCTGTACTTCAGAGAAGTAGATGCCAAACAAGAGCGGTCCCAGGACTGAACCCTGAGGTACTCCACTTGTCAATTGAACCCCATAGAACCCTTAGATCTACCGCACAAAACCTAACCACCATCCACAAACCCAAGCGCCCGACTGGTCAGCTATTGCTTTCCTTCTCCTTAGCAAAAAAATGGAATTCTCTCCCCACTCCACTGAGGACCTGTGACAACCTCAAAAACTTTAAAACTCTACTTCACTCCTATCTTTATTCAAACAGGAGAAACAACTGTAATCTCCACCCCTTACCTCTCAAAATCTCCTCCGCCTATGCTCCAGGCTAACTCTCACACCAAACTAACCTCACTCACTAGTGAAGATTGCATAAACAATGCAACTGCAATATGTAGCCACTATGCTATATGCCTGTCTCACCTGCCTAAACGAAATGAAACTGTAACTATTTGTTTTCTCTTCTGTATGTTACCTGTTTCTAAGTTTGTAATACAAAGAATCTTTGTAATTAATTAATGTAATTAATTCATGTAAATAAACTATATATTGCGGAGCTTTTCTCCTCGGGCCTCCACTGAAAATGGGCTCTCCGAGCCCAGTGGATCTCCCGGTCACCAAACTGGAATAAATAAATAAAATAATAAATAAATATTACATATTTCTAAAATATAATTAATGAGATGTACAGTATATACACAGGAGATGTGAGGCACATCAGGAAATCTTTACTAAGATAGACACCAGTCATGTAGTGGTAGTTCATTAATATGTGTGTGTATGCGAGTGTATGATTATGGACATGATTAAAACTATGATAGCAAGACTACACACAAGAGTTACCTCTTAGGAGAAGTAATCACAACACATGTGTGCCTTATTTACTTACTGTATAAGAACAACTACTGCATATACAGTATTATGTGAGTGGAAAGCATGTGTAGCTGTGTAGGAAATGTATTACATGTGTATTAACCTGCTGCTGCCAGAGATATACAGTTAACACATTAATGATAAACTAGACCTGTGAAGGATTTTTGAACACTGTGAACAAATCCTAATACCTGTATGACATCATGCAACATACTTCACGGACAGTTGCAACATCACCATCAGGTTGTTAATGAATTGCGGAAACTGCTAGAGTTTACATACAGCAGTAGCTGAGTGGTCTATAACACTGCTGGTGTCTTCAGTGCATCATCACCAACCTCCAATGTGCAACTATCAGTATAGCCATGCTGTGCAAAGCAAAATGGCCAATGATAATAACTATTCCCCAACATTGATTGTGATAACCATCATGCAATGGAAAATGCAATACATACATCATTATACTGGACATGCTCAGAAGGAAGTACAGCAATTACTGGATAAACATTGCCCACCATCCAAAAACCATAACAAAATATCATAACACAGGTCCTATGACACTTTGTTATCACTATGTAGCATGCCACACATCAAGATCTGTCGAATAAACCATTCTTGCCTGTTACCACTATATTGTGAGCAAAATAATAAAACTCACACACCACTGGATTAGAACATATGCAATATTAAGCAATATCCTCTTGAACTGTGCAATAACTGATGATACCACACAGGAAACAGAATGTGCCAAAAAACAAAAGAATATTTTAAAGAGAAGGATCTGATGAGAAGGCAAGACATGTGGAAAAGACATAAATATAGCTGCAAGTACAGAAAACTTCTGGAACAACCTCATGAAGATCAGGATCTGACACAAGAATGGTTAATGAGAGGTGAATTTAAACCAAAAGATGAAAGCTTAATATTGGCAGCCCAGAGTAGACTACATACATGTTGGTTTACAAAGTCCATTGAATATGTGGGAGAAACAAATGCAGGTTCTATTAAACATAATTGGAAACAGTCGCACATCTTGTTGCTGGCTGTGCTACACTAAAGGCAGATGCTACAGTGAAATGCATAATAATGTGGGAAGACTGTTGTTGCATTAGGGTTATGCAAACATTACTATATTGAAGAAGCATCGAAGCATTGGAAACATAAGCCAGAAAGCATTATAGAGAATGATGAAGTTTATATCAAATGGGATCACCCATTACCAACAGTTCAAAAAATAAATGTCAGAAAACCAGATATACTAGTCCACAAAAAGCAGAAAAAAGTAGAATTGATCAATGAAATTACTATACCCAGTGATTATACTGTCTTACATACACAGAGAGATACAAGGTCATTTAATACCAGGCTATTCAAGCAGAACTGAGGGCAATGTGGAAGAAGGATGCTCAGACAGTTCCAGTAGTATAAAGGGTAATGGGTCTCATAAAAAAAGAATTTACAGTTGTATTTAGATATGTTACTTATGTATATAACTCCATGTGAATTTCAGAAGGAATCAGTTCTGGGCACATTGAAGGTGCTGTATAGAGCACTTTTGGCTAACAAAGATTGAAACAGTACAAATATCATGAGCTTTGATCATACTTTGACTTAGGAATAGGGTCCATTCCTGTCATGGTATTAAAACCCAAAAGACTTGGAGAAATTAAACCATTGGAAGCTCATTTCATGAACTTTAATCATACCTGACATAGGAATGGGGGTCCATTCCTTTCATGGTATTAGAAACCCCATAAATTTGGAGAAATTAAAGCAAGAAATCATATTACAGTTGTTAGACAAAACACGCTTGAAGGAATAACTTGAACATTGTATTTGAATGCATTGTAGCTTCAATCAAAGGGAGTACAACATTTTGCCTTTATCTCTCCAATTGTAAAGGTTTCCACTAAATGAAATTGTTAACATCAGTTCTTTTGGAGGAACCAATCATGACTCCTAGTATCCTCTGATATACTTAGTGTTACACTTTGCAAGACTTGAACTCCTAAATATCTGAGTGCATATTCTACAGAACTTTGTATTAACCACTGACACTACAGAAGAATTCATACCAGAGGAAGCCATTTCTACCAATCACTATAGGCAGACACAGTCATATTAGTCAGACATTGCTTGATTCAAACATCTGACTTTCTCAGTCCACCCTCTACAGAATCATGTACTAACCACTCACACCACAAGAGAAGTCTTGTCACAGGTGTCAGACAGCAACCATTCGAAGGGATTACGTCATCACTGTATTGCAAAGCATACATTTGACCCAAAAGGAAGCACAATAATTGGGGGATCCCTCTCCCTGTGTAAATGTCATCACTAAGTGTAAATGTACACATTAAATCTGTTGGAAAAGCCAGTTCTACTTCTTAGCATTTGGTGACACACTCATAAAAGGTGCACTTTGCTGAATTCAAATACCTGCCTAAGTCTACAGCCAATATAATAGCATATTAACTGCTAAGACCACAGAAGAAATCTTGCAACAAACATCAGACAGTTTATACTTATTGTTTACATGACATGTTTGGGTAAAGGGGCAATGTGGTCTGAGAGACAGACAGACAACATCAATGTTTTGATCACAAATCACAACATAGTGTAGCAATATGTCATATATCTCATAATTCAAAATAATTGTCGTGTTCTGAAATAATATATATATATATATATATATATATATATATATATATATGTGTGTGTGTGTGTGTGTGTGTGTGTGTGTGTGTATGTGTGTGTCACATTAAGATATGTTGAACAGTTTTAAGATGAGTGATAGGCATTCATCAACCAGTGGGGAGTGTCATCCATGCATTCCTGACTGGTCATCTCCAGATCATTACATGCAAGTCTTGTGTTTATACGTGAATTATTGACAAGTCTCAATGATGTGTGTACACTGTGCAAGTTGACTACAAGTCATACATGGAAAACTTGTACACTGCACTCATGTATACTATTCTACAATCATGTTTGTAATTCTACTAGCTCATTGAAACACAGTTGGAAAAGTAATGTGAGATACCACCACATATGTTTACATATGGAAGTTGATAGACTGCATTACAATAGACTGCTCAAAAAGGAATACAATAAGGCACTAAACCATACAAAAGTAATAGAGGCCTCTGACATTGCATTCAGAATGCCACAATCACTTACTAAAGTGCATTACCACCAAGCTCATTTTCTTTACTGATGGCAAAGTATTACTGGGTGTGTAATTTTTATTTTAAATTAGTTCGGTAACTAGCAGTGGTCCTTGTTGCTTGATGCTAAGCATTGCACAAATAATGAGTACACACACTGATATTTCTGTTTCTAATCTAATCAAATCTAATCTTGTCCATGAATGCATGTTGTGTGAATCTAATATGTGGTGTGATTAAAACTGTGCAATGCTGTTTACAGTACAGTGTACAAAATAGGGACCAGGCTGAGGATAGGATGCTGGTAGAGTACTCTAGGAATAAGAACAATTTTGATAGGAAGTAACACTTATCTACAACATCAAAGGGTAAAATGTTATGATAAAGATAACTTTAACAAATGTTATACAGAAGGCTGGATTCAAGCAGCTGCAGTCATACTCAGCATTCTCTGGACTGTTATATTACCAGATCACACTACAAAGGAAGTCATAGTTCAGCTAGTAGAAATCACACAGCTGAAGTGCCATGACAAATGTATGAAGCAGCTGTACTGATAATTGAAACATCTCATAGGGTGCTCATGAAACTCTGGAGCCTGTTATGTACATCATAATAGCTGACTCCAAATAGTGATATCAGTATTGCTTTCTGTCTCCCAATAGTGATATCAGTATTGCTTTCTGTTATGCAGTGGGGTTGAGCATCGTAGAGAGAGAAGCACCATAAGAAGATGGCCAAAGGGAAAAACCCATACGTTATTGCTATAGGATGTGAAGCAGCAGTCAGTGTTAGTGAAATATGGGTATCAGTGCTGCTCAGTGCCAAGCATTGCACGAATATTAGGGAAAGAAACAGAGATTTCTGTTTTTTGGCCATCTCTGGCCATGTGTGTGGTGTGTAAATCTATTTTCTAACCAGATCAAAGGAGTGAAATGGGGTTGATAGGACAGTGGTGAAAATGGTGAGAAAAAAGAGGGTAAGACAATGGGAAATTATTAAAGAATGTGGAGGATTATGGTAGGAGAGCTCATGAGAGCTATCCATTTCTTCACAACCTAACATGGAATTTCTACACATAATTTGACAAAATTAGTCACCCCATAAAGGATGTATGAGAACAACTTAATGTTGTGTGACTAATTGGACCAAATATATGGTTTACCATGGTAAGTTCGAATCAGACCCCATCGAATGATGGGATCATCGACCCACGTCGCGAAAACAATGTTGAATTCTGACATCGTCGAAATGTCACTCGACTTCAACCTCGGAACGGGGTTTAAAATGGGTCGAGATTCATACTTCAACAATGTCGGATTCAACATTGTCGCTGTTCAGCCTCCGGACTTCAACTGAAGTGGGTTCAACCTTACCATAGTATATATATATATATATATATATATTTTTTTTTTTTTGGGGGGGGGTTGTGGGACAGGTTCCCTTTTCATTGTAAACAGAGAGGAATGATAGGGAAAGTATTTAGGGATAAGAAGGTTAGGTATGTAGGTTAGGTAGCTGGTGAACACATATAGGACATAAAGACAGACAGGGATGGTATTGGACACAAGATGTTGGGGGACACCATGATTGGAGATATGTATGGGACTTCAGAGGTGCATCCCTACCCAGCATTAGTATAGCAGGAATCTAATCCTCACCTTCTGAACAGTCACCATTATCTCCTCCCACAGACACCTGGGGTAGTGCTGAGTGCGGCAGTGATCTGGCTATTTACTACAGGATTACTTCCAACCAGGGAATACGGGCAACAATGACACTCCCCATGATATCTTCCACTAGTCCTATAGGCTCTTGTCAGGTGATATAGTCTCCATCAACACTGGCACTACTCCCACTGGGTACCAGTGCATCAGCCATTGTGATAGAGCTACCTGACACAGGTGATGCAGGTACTGCAGAAGCTGTAGAGGCAATGCTGCCAGGTTGTGACCCAGAAGTGCTATGTGCCTGCCTCTGTAGACATCTGTAGAGGGATGGCAGTCTGTAGGCCTGGAGTCAGTGTAAGTTCCCTATGCAGCAGTAATGGTAGACAAAATAACATAAAAAAGAAAGATGATGGGGAGAAGCAACAGAGAAAAATATCATGAATGCCATGTAATTGTAATATAATCCGGTCAATGCATGTTACCACATAAATATGTAGATTTCTCACATCCACATATGAATGTGATGCCATACATTTCTGCTACAGTAAAGCTTAATCTCCTCAATATTATACACATTATGCAAAAATGTGACTAAAGGAAATATATTAATATATATATATATATATATATATATATATATATATATATATATATATATATATACTGAGTAAATGATGATTTTAAGTTACTGAATTCACAATAAGAAAAATTAAGTAATATGGAGTCATTGCTACTGCTTGCATTTGAGCCCACAGATATCCATGCAGGTATGTACAATGTGCATATGTAGACTATGCACAGTCATGTATTTATCTGTCGAATATTTCTAGACTGATGCCCAGAGAGAGTTGATAACCTGTTTTTACAATCAGTGCTATTATAAAATAGTAATCAGGCATACCTGAACTAATACTTACCCTGTGGCTATCAGAAGAATTGCAGTCTCTCCAGATGCTTCACCCTTGTTCTTTTAATTTCTACAGAAGCTATACATAACAGAAAAAAATAATTAGCACCCGTTTGTGTTGCCAAGGCATGGTATTACATTACCTGGTTATGGGCCACTATACTTACACAACTAAGGTGGGTTGTAGGTCTGAAAATATTCTTCCCTTCAGTGAAGCAGATCATGCGTTCACCTTTTGAAGTCACTATAATGGTGACAGCATTATTCAAATATATGTGTGATGCCAGTTGCACTGGCGACAAGCTAGGCTAAGCTCTTCCAAGCCTAGGCCTTGCAGTGTGACCCAGTATACTCCACCTGCAGTAGCTTTAAACTATAAATAAGAGTCCAACAAAATTCTAATACTGTTCAACATTCCACCTCTGTGCTCTAAATGGACCACTACCCCCACCAACAACTTCCATATCTTCTAAAAGATCTTTGGAAAAATGGCAGGGAATTGGAGCCCAAATCATGCATACACCAGTCTGTGCTCAAAAAACAAAGAAGCTAGACAACCACATTTGCATAACAGAAATCACAGAAATGAGCTGGAACTGAATGTATGTATTAAGTCTTCAATGCCCACTGTAGATGAGAAACATGGCAGTAAGACTTGACTATGTGTGCCGACCTGTATATTTGCAAATGTTTCATGGTGACTCCAGCAAATGATGGTTAATGTTGATATCTCATTTACATTTCAAATGATATACTGCCACCTCTAGGATGGTTGATGGCATTCTTAACATTAACATTATCAACAGCAAATATGACAAGAAAATCTCAATGTTATCATTAAGTGATGTACTTATTAAGTACTGTACAATGCTCTGGTGGCACAAAAAAAGTTAATAACTGTGAGAGATACCATCTTGGAATATAACCCATGACAAAAAAGAACATGAATTCTTGAACTCAGTGTAACTGTTAATGCCACAGGGGAAACGGCATTCCAGTTGTGTGGGCTGTGGGCTACAATTTTGTACATGAGTGCATATATGTTTATACCTACTTCTGACAAACCTGTAAGTATTGCAATACACTGTGTTCCTTTTGGAGTGATAATGTTCAGCAAATATGTTAACCTGTGAAAAAATTCCCATTGCATTATATTTTTTTAATGTCTTCAATTCTAACTGACACATGTTGAAGCCACACTTCTCTACATAGATAATGGCAAAATCATAGTGCATACTTATGCATTTTCTGAGTTTTTGCCATAGGACATGAGTTACCAGTTCCTAACAGTTACTCTTGAATGCTGAACAGTGCTGCATGCCAAATGATACAAATAATAAGTCACAATACAATAACTGACCTTGATGATGAGCTGTTGTTTTCAAACACCCATTATATATTTATGGGATAACAAATATTGAGGAAAAGGCTATACAGTATTTACAGGGGGTGATGTTCTCTATAGCATATACCAGTACAGTGTGCAACTGAAATTATTATAAATATATGTAACATAACCAAGGTTCCAAAATGTTTTGAAAGCTACTCAACAGTCCACAACGGACTATACAACCAAATAAAAAATAATAAAAAGCCCGGACCACTGAGGTGATACACTATACTTTTATTTTTATTTGTACCAAATAACTTGTTATTTATTTGGTACAAATAAAAGTATAGCATATCACCTTGGTGGTCTGGGCTTTTTATTATGTTTTGAAAGCTGTGTGGCTATGTTCTTCATATTTCCCTAATAGATTATCTTGCCAATTTTATTACCTCATAGAATTGCACATATAATAATTATTTCACATACACAAAGAAGTGCATTATTATCATAATCAGTGATATGAGCAATACAGCTCTCAAAATTCACATTATAATGTTTATTAGCCATAGTGCACAATTATATTGCAACAGTAACATTATAGGTTCATAGGTTCATAGGTAGATACTAGGCTATCTGCCCTAGGGCATTTATAAGCCTAGCCAGAGTGTATTTGGCTTCCGCCTCCCTATTAGATTAGCCTACTGTACCTCTGTAAAGTAGGTCACAGAAGGTACCCTTTTAAGATTAGTTTACTGTGCCTCTGTCTAACAGGGACAGAGAAGAGATCCCAGGGGTGAATTTGCGATTTCCCATCCATGCGTCCAGATTTCGCTTGAAGAGGGTCAGCGAGGGGCTATGTCTAACATGAATTGGGATTCTATTCCAGAGTGAGGGGAGCCTCTGGGAAATGAATCTGTCCCTCCAGCATGTCCTATTTATTTTTGTGCTGAGGTTTAGGTTCCTGGAGCGTATAGCTCTAAGGAACATGGCTTTTTTGAGGTGGAGCATGTCGATTAATTCTGGGTTTGACATGGCTTTGTGCGTCAGGCATATATCACCTCTGAGTAGGCGGTAAGCAACTGAATAGAGCTGGAGTTTGTTTAGTCAAGCTGCATAGGACATCTGTTTGTAGTCCATGATCCTCTTGGTGAGGTATTTTTGGGGTCTCTCCAGTTGCTGCAGGTGTCGGGTAAGGTACATCCCAAAAGGGGCACTGTATTCAATTATGGGCTTGATGAGTGATGAGTAGAGGGGCACAATGACCTCTCTTGATCTAGATGCGAACCCTTTCGTGATAAGGTGGGCTATATAGAAGGTCTTTCTAACCACTTTGGCAACGTGATTATCAAAGGAGAGATTATTATCTACGTTGGCCCCCAAATCTCTAATTACGTATTTAATGGATTACCTCCTATGTGGTAATTTGTAGTTACCTTGTTTTTCCCAAAGGAGATGACTATGCACTTTTTAGCATTTAGCTTGAGGCCGTGGCTCTGGCACCAAGCATCCATCTCTGTGAGACCCTTTTGGAGGATGCTTGTGTCAGCTGGAGATTCGATTATGGCCCCCAGTTTGCAGTCATCTGCGAACTTTGTCAGCCATAATCCTCCTGTGTTAGCCTGAACCTCAGAGAAGTATATACCGAACAAGAGAGGTCCCAGAACTGAGCCCTGTGGGATGCCACTTGTAACTGGTTTATAAACTGCATGTGCATTTCAGCCCAAAGTAAATCAAGATTATACATGCATGCTGCATGAAGGTAAATTACCATTAATGTGGATTCCAGTTCGGCACCACTTATGTTACTACTCAGAGCATACTTCATTAACAAGTTGAGCCACTGAAGAAGTTATAAAACAGATGTATTTTCTGTATTCAGTAACATCCAAACTGCTGAGTAAGGCACACAACAACCAGTCTCATTTTGTACAATTGACAGCTATGGAATTTAATTTATAATTTTTACCATAGAAAGTAAGATGTCATTCAGTAAAGGGCATTGATTATGGACAACAATGCCAACTGTTGCACAAAAGATACAGAAAAAATGTATTCAGAAGTCAAAGTAATAATTTCTCAGCCTTGTGGGTTTATACAAGAAAAATGTTCTCAGTAACGATCTGTACATTCAGAAACTGTACCTTCAGTAGATTTGAACCCTGCAACTATGGTATTACAATGAAACATTAACATAATGAACATGTTTTGTCACCTGAATGTTTGCATACAAAAGTAGAGAATGTCAAAAACGTGATTAGCATTGTACTTTTTGGAATTTATAATTAGTCTGCACTATACCTATGTTATCACACAGTTGTCGTTTGTTTTGTCACAGTACAATTCTATGACTGTGATCATTGAAGAAGCGATGATGGTAATGCAAGAGAGGTTGAAAACAACTGTCTGCAAGGCAAAAGTTGATGAACTGCATTTTGTGCATTACTTCATTAGATTGTCTTTGTACTATGAATACATTACATTTATATAAGTATGAACCTTTCGTCCTAAGTTGCATATATGCTGTAAGTTACTGCAGCTTTGTCATCACAGGCACCTTCTTCTTCTGGCTTTTCCTGGTTAGGGGTCGCCATAGCAGATCACCTGTCCGCTCATGATTGGCAGTGGAGTTTTACAGTGCTGAGTTGCCAGCCCAGCACCCAGCCTTCCACAGAACACACACACATGCATGCACTCACACCTAGGGCCAGTTTAGAGTGTCCAATCTACCTACAGCATGTCTTTGGGATGTGGGAGGAAACCGGAGCACCCGGAGGAAACTCACAGAACCACAGGGAGGACATGTAGACTCCGCATAGAAGGCACCCCAGCCGAGGATTGAACCAGAGAACCTCTTGCTGTGAGGCAGCAATGCTAACCGCTGCACCACCGTGGCTGCCCTTCATCACAGGCACCTAATCTTCTTAATAAATGTTAACCAAAGAGTGCATCAAGGTTTTCTCCTAAGGAAATATAACTCAAAACTTCTTGATAAATCTTTTTTCTTTGACACACCCTGTGTAAGTGTACCTCTCATTAACAAGGAAACTAAAATAGGTAATTGAAAGAGCAGAAGAGCTAATGAGTCTCACTTGCAAGGCATTACCTAGCCAGAACTCTTAATAGTCACTCTTTTACTTCTCAGGCATGTGCAAATCATCGTCAAGGAACTAACACTACATTTACCTACTCAGCACATCAAGCAGATTGAGTGATTGAGGAATGATAATGAATTGAGATCTAATAAACATATTCAGTGCACCCAGGGGGTTAATCTACAGCACATAATCAGAACATGGAACTATGGAACTTCCATCATGTCAGGGAAAACTGCTTGGTTTCCCAAGTGCTGACAAATAAACTTGCTGACAACACTGCTGACTTGCGATACTTAGGATAACTATTTGAAATGTTTCATGGTATGCAGTCTTCTTAATAGCCACTGCTTCATCATTATATGTTAATAACTTATTTGCACTGACTGCTGTCTATCCTAGCAAATTTGCATTTTTGAAATGAACAAACAAAACTTTTGTTAAGTTATTTCTTAATAGTATTTCATGTGGATCAGGCAAGATCCCTATTTATTCAAACGTGTCTGAATTGTAGAAGCTATGTGGATCATTGTTAAATTAAGTAACTGTTTTCTGTTTATGCTCTTCTATCTCCCTAGTACCTGTACACATTCTTCACCGTACATGAAATACATTTGTTTGCTTCTGTAGTCTTAAGATTGTATAGCGATGTTGATCAAATACCTGTACAGATGATGCGGACATTGCCTTGCTCCATGTAGGATTGTTTCACATTGGCTGCTTATGCTTGATGCACAGGGTGGAAACATAATAAATATCTGTATTGCATCATTGTTGGTTTTGTCTGCATTTGCCACATACACCATTAATTGTATGACATTCCTGTATAAATAATTATTGTGTTTTACTTAATGTTTACTTCTGTATGTGTACTATAGTATCTGTTTATTGCAGGTTCATCACCTGCCTTTGTTGTTGCTGCTGAGAACATCCAAGCCTGGGAATGCCTATGTTTGATGCTGACAATAGCCAACCATTGCTTGGATAAGCAAAGGCTGATATATTTGCATGTATCAATGTAAGTGTTAGCATTTGCCTAGCTCATTTGTTTAATTTAGTGGTGGGTATATGTGCAATTTGCTATCTTTTAACCAGTGCCATGGCATATTTTGCACACAGCCATTTGCCATGATCATCCCCAGCTGCAGGTTCCTCATCTGACCTTTTATCTGTATAAAGCTGGCACCATCTCTGGTGCTTGGATCTGCAGTCCCTGTACTGGGGCACCTTGTTGCAACTGTTTTCTAAGTATAATGATATGTAAGATGGCACAAACAGTCAGTATTTTGGCAGAGGTCATGGAGTTATATTGCAGAGCATCTCTAGATCTATCTAAATAGCAAAACTCTGATTTGAGCAGGCCAAATACATAGACTCTATGACATTTCTACCCTGTGCATATGCAGTGTTTTAACTTTGCTCAATAGGGTTGTGTGGGCTTTACATATAAGTCATAACTAAATGCTCTAGTACACATCCTGCATCCCCCTATTAGATGTCCTTCTTGGAAGTTGCCCCTTTAAAACCTTAGGTAATGGTCAGAGGTATGCCAAAAGTGGCAATCGTGGAAACTGTGCACACATTATAGATGATACCTTGTGAATTACAGACCACCTGACAGTTGATGGAATGAAGCCTCCTTTCATAATATAAAAATAATAGAGCATGACAGGTGGAAAGGGATACCAGACAGCAAATATTATATATCTGTCATCTTGTCATTAGGCCATGTGGAAATCAAGATATGTGTAGCATAATATATACTACAGACACATTTCATAGACCCTCAGAGGCATAGTGGAGGCTGTCACAGGCCTATGCCTTTAGAATACTCTACCAGTTTCTCAATGCAATGCTAGAAGACATAGGGAAGTATATCTGTTTTTCACATACTCCAGAGGACAGAGCTGCCATCATGCAAAATCTGTATACCATAACACATTTTCTTGAGGTTCTATGGGCCATATATTACACAGACACACATTGAAATAAAACCTCTATCGGGTGAACTGGGAAGGAGGAACATTAACAGAATACGGGATCTTCCATCAACTCTCAGGTGATCTGTAATGTGCAAGGCATCCTTTATAATGTGTGCGCAGGTCACCCTGATAGTTTCCATGACTCCCACATATGGTACACCTCTGACCTATACCTACAGTTTTCTACAGGTGACTTCCCACTAGGACATCTACAGGGGGGTGCAGGATATGTACTTCAATCCTGGCTCATAACTCCCATGAGAAACTCACACAACCTCAATAAGCAAGGTTACAACACTGCACATGCTCAGACTAGAAATGTTGTAGACTGTGCTTTTTGGCCACCACAAGTTATGTTTACTATGTCTTAATACATCTGGAAATGCCCTGCAGTTTTGAAACTTCAAAATGTAAATAAAAAAAAAATAATAAAAACATATAAATCTTGCACTCCCCACACCCCTTGCTAATTAAGTATACCAACTAAAAAAATTGCACTACAGCGAGGAAAATGATAAATATACCATTCTGTGTTGTATGGCAATCTCCATATAAATTATTTGAAGTTTCAAAACTTCGATCTTATGGTCTCAATGTTTTGAAAGTTTGTAATTTAGAAGTAGACACACACACACACACACACACACACACACACACACACACACACACACACACACACACACACACACACACACACACACATATGTATGTATGTATATATATATATTAATATATATATATATATATATATATATATATATATATATATATGTGTGTGTGTGTGTGTATATATGTGTGTGTGTGTGTGTGTGTGTGTGTGTGTGTGTGTGTGTGTGTGTGTATTTTATATATATATATATATATATATATATATATATATATATATATAAATATGTATATAGATAGATATAAATATTTATATATGTACTGTGTGTGTGTGTGTGTGTGTGTGTGTGTGTGTATATTTATATATATATATATATATATATATATATATATATATATATATATATATATATTGATATCTATATATATATCTATAAAAGAAGGAAAATAACATATGCTGCTACCATGTGCAGCTGGTCATTCAACCTCAATGCCAAATGTCCCTAGAAACACAAAATTACAAGTGTCAGAGGCATGATAAGCATTAAACAGAAGATGATAACTTAAAATAAATATTATACTGCTCTACAAGCTAGATATAGATACTGGAACATCTATACTGAACCTAGTGTAGCTGCCTTCCACCTCTGCCCCCATGTCCATCATTAAACTTGATAACTCCTTTGAGCTGCTTGGAACCCTTCCTACTCCAACATAGTGAGTGTTGTTTTGGTAGCAGACCCCACCCCAGTAGCTCTTCATTCCTGACCAGAGGTCAGGGCTCTGTTGATAGCATTCTTTATCATATTACTGACACTGTGTCTTTAATACTTGTAGTTATGGCTATGGCCACCTACAACATTCACATCATTGATCACCTACCACCAGTTACAAAATGGGCATTTCAGCTGAATGAAGATCTAAGATCTATACCCCATGGAGATGAAGACCCCGAGCAATTACCTGATTCACATCATCTGAGGATGCAAATGTTCTTTGTTTTTTTTGTGGGGGCTGATTCAGTCTTTATTAGTTTAGGTGACATATCACTACAGTGAAGTAAAAAAGAAATGTATCAGACACAATACACAGCACAGCTGGGGCTGTGGGTTGCAAATTGATCTAATAATGGGCAGGAAAAAGTCATTATGCAGGCATCACCATTTAAAATTGTTAATAATATATCAGAATAAGGTCTAAAGCAATACATGTATAATCCCCCATACCCCCCATTATCAATAATGCAACTACAGATGGAAGAAAATGACATGGATATAGAACGGCATTAGCCATGAACAGTTTCATAATGTAAGTTCAACCTTCATAAGTGACACAAATCAGAAATGTGTCAACATCTTCAGAATATTGCCAGAAACCCATGAAATAGAAGTAGCACTGCAAAAGCAACTGTTATACTTTCGTTATAAACACAACTTTGCAAAAAGGGGACAACACTAATTTTGTAATATAAACATTCTAAAATAAATCTGTTAAGCAGCAGTTTTACAGAACATAACTTACTTTGATAGATTTAAGAGATTTCTCCAAAAAGTGTCTGTAAATGGAACAGTAGTTTTGTCTTGCAGCACTTGGGAAGTGAAGCAGTCTTCCCTAGCATGATAGAAGTTCCATAGTCCCATGTTCTGCTTATAAGGTGTAGACTAACCCCTCTTAGCATGCCAAATATGTAAATTAGGTGTCAGTTGATTATCATTCCCAAATTACTCAATCTGCCTCAGGTGCTGAGCTGGTAATCATGATATTAGGATCTATACAATGCCATGCATATACCTGAGCGAGTAGGCAGAACTTTGCCTGGGTAATATCAAGCAAGTGTGACTCATTAGCAGTAGTGCATGTGTAATTATTTATTTATCTATCGCTCCTGATATTCTCTGCTTAGGTCTGTCAGAAAGATTATGCTTACTGCCAAGGTTTCATGTACATTGACTGACTTAGGAGATAAACGTTATACCCATTAGTGAAATATTGTTGGAAGATAAAAAACTTAATGTAGCTGTCATATCAAATGCATACAATATAGACATACACAAAAAGTCCAACTCATTGCAAAATACAGTACACTCATGGTACAAAGGAATCATAATGGAGTAATGCACGCACAAAAAGGAAATACAATTTTGTCTTGTAGACAAACTTGCTTACACTTTCACATGCTTCACTGTCATAACTCTGGAAGGTTCATATTCAGAAAGATTTCTATTGTGAAAGTACAAATGACAAGTGTGTGATAGCATCGTCAATGTTTTATAAAAATGCCATGGCTTCAAGGTTAAAATCTAGGGAGTAGACATCTCAGGGAAATTATTTAATGTGTATAAGGCCACCATGTTGCGAAATCAGTGATTTATGCTTCTTTTTTGTCTTCATCCTTTGTGCAATGCTTGACATAGTTGGTGACTGTCAGCAGTGAATATCTCTGAATGACAAGCCACTTCCCAAGGCAAAAACTCAAAAATGTATTTCACAAGCACAGAGACATGTGCATCATTAATGCATATAACAGTGTCAGAGGCGTGTTTTAGTTAGCACTCTGGACAGTACTAACTGCAGAAAATGCAATTTGTTCTGTAAATTTCTCAGTAGCTGAATTTGTTAATGCAGCAATTTCTGAAGCACAACAAAAGTACTGTAGTTTGAATCCCCACTAAAGATATTTTAATTTTAGGGGGTTACAATAAATCTTTATTTTCTATAACAGGACACTGAACTACACTTGCAATATAAACCATGAAGGTTACAACACAAGTGTGCGTAATGCCTGATAAACAAGATAACAATGATCTGTGTCACCTGTAATTCACTTACTACTACTACTTTTAGTAAAAACATGTCTTTATATGCATGATGTTAAAATATTTTTTGTGCAAAAGAATGACAATGCTCTGTAGCTTGCATGCAATATCTTAGATAGGTAGGTGCTCAATTTGAGTTATGACTAACTAGTGTTAGTGTAAGTGTGACTGTAGTAGTATCTAGGGCTGACTTACCCAACAGATGTGATGTGTACACTTTCACTCAGGAGAATTATTTTCACCGGGAGAGGGCTCCAGCAACAACTTCAGTCCCTCTTAATGCATATCTCTGCATTGCAAAACAATGATAAGGTTATCCATTCAAAGATGCTCTGTCTCACATTTGTTCTTAGACTTCTCCTGTGGCATTGGCAATTAGTTCAATATTTTCTAGAGTGTGTACTTAGGTATGTGTTCAAATCCAGTTATGACTAGAGTAAGTGTATGCTTATAGTGCTACTATGTAGGAATGGCTTACCCAACAGATATGATCTGTACACTTTCATTCAGAAGCATTTACAATGTGTGAGGCCCCCACAACAATTTCTGGCCCTTTTAGCACAAATGTCTGCCTTGCAACACAGTGATGATATGATCCCTTCAAAGGTGCACAGTCTTGACCTTTTAGTAAGAATTCTCCTGTGGCATTGGCAGTTGATGCAATGTTCTCCAGATTGTGTGTTTTGATAGGGAGGTGTTTGAATTCAGCTGTGGCTAACTAGTGTAAGTGTGTGACTGTAGTGAAAATGCTTACTTGGGGAGAAGTCTCCCACACTTCTTTCACTTATTTTGAAGCCAAACATTTTCCTTGAAACACAATGATGAGGTCATGCTTTTAAATATGCATACCCTTACACTTGGCTTAAGACTTCTCCTGTGATATGAGTGGCTAATACATGGTTCTCTAAAGTGCGGACTTAAATAGTCAGGGGTTCAAATCTGGCAATGGCTGGTATGAGTATGACAGTGGTGTTCGGTAGGGGTGGATTATCTGATAGATCTTGTGTGTATACTTTCTCTAAGTGGAAAGGCTTACGTGGAGAGAAGCCTCCCACAACTCTTTCACTCACTTTGAAGCCAAACATTTGTCTTATCGCAGAATGATAAGGTCATTGTTTTAAATAGATTCACTTTCACACTTGTAAGACTTTGTAGCTGGAAAAACTAAAAAAAAATCTTTAGCTTGTGGACCTAGACAGACAGCAATTTGAATATGGTAATGTAATTGTGGAAGACAATAGCAACAGACAGAAATGGCTTACCCAACAGATGCTGACTTGCAAGCACACACTACTGTAAAAATGTATAGGGCTGAAGTTTTTTTGAGTCATAGAATACATTTTAGGAGAGGAATAACCATTACAACAGTCTGCTAATGTAATTCTTCCAAGTATATGCTTCATGAAACGTCAGACACAGTTCTGTCTGTGGAGTCAGTGGTTGATATACAGCTCTATGATCTATGAAAAACAGGTAGGCAAGTATTCAAGTCTGTCAAGGCATAACTTCTGAGTGTGCAAAATCTAGTAACACTCAGGAATGACTTTTCAAAAGCAACTGATGGTAACAATTTAACTTACTGTACACTTTTACAATCAAGGAGAGATAGGACAAATTTTGTAACCCTTTTAAAGGAAACCATATTCATTTAAACACAATACACAAGTTATCCATTCATTTGTGTGTTGTCTGAACTGGTATGAAGTCTTAGGTGGCATCTTCAGGTAGTGCAAAAAATCAAGTGGAGCTTTACCTACATATCATATGTTCTAATACAGTGGTGTACAACTTTTATTATTTTGTTTACATTACACTGGTTACAGTCAAGACTGGATTATCCAAAAGTTCTTGATGTATGTCATGATACACAGTGGCCAGAAGTGTTACAGGGCCTTAGTTATGAGAGTGTGTTATGGTTTTGGGATGCATAGATGATGTCTATCTAGTACTTTACTTTTTGTATTTCGTTATAAGCATACCTAGTGTAATGATATATTCTGTTGCATGATGGTTAGCACAAAGCACAATAGGTAATCAATGTTACAAAATAGTTATTGTAATTTGTTGTTTCTGTGGCAAAATCGTGTGAGAATTTTCCTCCAGCAGCTTGTATCTGCTGACAGCCATGCAACGGAGGTAGTGACCAATGTGAGGAGAATACCAACATTGTTATGGACCAGTCTACACCTGTTGTCTGTGATCTCCTGTATCCCAAAACCACAACAAAGTATTATAACTAAGGTCCTATAGCACTTCTGGCCACTCTGTATCACGACATACATCAATGGTTCACTAACTACCTGATGGTGCTGTTGCACCTGTCTGTGATGTTTGTTGCCTGTTGTGATCCATGTATTACAGATGTGTTGCACCTTGCTCAACTGGGGGAACATTTTGGTTTCTGATATAAATGTATACTGCCTTCAGAGATGTACTTTGCTTGACTGCCATAAGTTGTGTATATTTGTCACCCTTTCCCTACACATATAATAAAGTGAAATGAAACAGTGCATTCAGCAGGTATCATTACACAATTAGTGACATCAGGAAAATGTTTTTTGTGAGTTCTTCTCCTTGGGTGTAACTATCATGGGAGGTTTTCCTTTTACACATTTATAATCATGTCCATAGGCATACACTGACATTCATAGACACAAATCCTGAAGTTACTGGACCACCTTCACATGACTTGAATCTTCCAGGGTTTCCATCTTAGTATATTTTTCATGACAAATCTGACATCTCAGGTGTATGTGCATCTTCATCTGTCATAGTTCTACATCTACACCAATGCATTGCAACATAATCTGCAGGTAATATGCTGTTCAAAGTGACAGTTCTGCTTCTTTGGCAATCTGTTGTGGATTCCACTGCATATTAATCTGGGTTGTATTAACTATTTCAATTCCTAGCCGTCCCAAAATGCACACTGCTGCCACAACTGTTCTCATTGTTTCCACTGTCAGCACTTGTCTGTGTATTATGTCTGTCTGTGTTCCTTAATTTTATCAACTGGGCACCAGTTTTATGTCTGTAGTTCACCATTAGCCTGGATTGTTACTTAAATTTATGCAAGGCATGGAAATTTGTATAGGTTCATTATCTGCATCTGTTAAATTGCTTCATTTTGAACATTTCTTGCCTGTGTTTTATTTCCCAATAAACATCATAATGCTACTGAAGTTCTTACATGTCCACTACCTGCACTGACTGCAGTGTTCTATAGTACCAAGTTTCTTTTTCACAAGTATACCTCTCATCTGCTCATGTTCAACAAGGACATCCCTGGGTTTGACTCCAGTTTTACCTCTGTCACTCTTAATCCCTTATATAAACGGTGGCCTTTGTAGGCAGGTGTTGAATTGGACACAGGTAAGCAATTACAATAATTAAATGGCTATACTTCTTTTACTTCAGAAAATGTATATTAATTCACAACCTCTTATTCTAGCATCTCCAGGTTATTAGTAATCACATTCTCAAAATTGTCCCTCCTTGATTGTCCATGATTATTTCTGGGCTTGTCACTTATTCTGAAGAAGTTTGTCCCTGATGAATTTGAGAGCCATGTCAGCAGCAGGACCTGTACATGAGAGCCATGCCAGCAGCAGGACCTGTACATGAGAGCTGTTTCAGCAGCAGGACCTGTACATGAGAGCTGTTTCAGCAACCGGACCTGTACATGAGAGCCTTGTCAGCAGCAGGACCTGAACATGAGAGCCGTGTCAGCAGCAGGACCTGTACATTAGAGCTGTGTCAGCAGCAGGACCTGTACATGAGAGCTGTTTCAGCAACCGGACCTGTACATGAGAGCCATGTCAGCAGCAGGACCTGTACATGAGAGACATGTCAGCAGCAGGACCTGTACATTAGAGCTGTGTAAGCAGCAGGACCTGTACATGACAGCTGTATCAGCAGCAGGACCTGTACATGAGAGCCATGTCAGCAGCAGGACCTGTACATGAGAGCCATGTCAGCAGCAGGACCTGTACATTAGAGCTGGGCCAGCAGCACGGCAGGACCTGTACATGAGAGCCATGTCAGCAACAGGACCTGTACATTAGAGCTGTGTCAGCAGCAGGACCTGTACATGAGAGCTGTGTCAGCAGCAAGAACTACACATGTAAGCTACAAATGCTTTATTCTCCAAAAACATATAATAAAGTGAAATACTGCATGCCATAGGTATCATTACTCATGTAAACCTCAAATGCTTTACCCTCCCAACACATAAAGTAAAATGGTGCATGCAGCAGGTATCATTACACAATTTGTAAGCAACTGTCGAACATAAGTATTATTTTGTTCAAAAACTGGGCCTTTTCCTTTAGTTGCCTACTGGATACTGTTAGAGATATTGATCACATTTCTAAATCAATCAAAAAAATGGTGATCTCCATGAAAAGATGTTATTGATATGCATATCAGATTATCAGTCATTGAAATGAATTATGGTAAACATTAAACCAAAGTATATAATCAATACACTGCAGAAACATACAATAAACATTAAGCATCAGGTCATATGATTTTCCACTGCAAAGGAGATCCTGAAAGAAGGAGCTGGGGGTGGGTTGGGGTGCAGTTTCTGTAAAAAAAACTTCTTGGTCTCCAGGTAATCTATTATGATGAAGAAACTGCACTTAATTGACAACATTTTTGTTTATTTGTCCATCTGTTTGTTAGTTACTTTGCTTAAATGTAAGTAATGGAGACAATTTAAGAAATGGACACACAAAGAAAACCTCCCTTTAATAAAACGTAATATGGTATAAAGATTTTAGAAACTGAATACAAAACATAAAAAGACATGAAATCATATTGTATCATCTCTGATGAAACAATATAGTAAATGGGTAAAGACTCATTAGATAAGGATTTTAGTACAGGTATGTACAAAGTGTAATAAATAACTCACATTGAAAAATACAAATTTTCATAGACAGGAAAACAAAACCTGATTATTGGAATTATGACAGGAGCAGCACATGGAAGTTTATTTGGGACCTTTGGTTTAGAAGTCACCTTTAGATGTGGTAATCCATTATCTGTTAGCATCCATTTAGCTATGTTTAGTTCATAGATGATGAGGCCAGCATTTAGGCAGGGTCAAAAAATGACCTGTATGATCTGTGTAGAGAAAAAATAACATACACTGATGCAGGTGTAGTAATTAAGTGTAAGGGAACATCTTTTCATTGGTTTACTATAATGCATACATTTTATTGTCTGGTTACTGAGGTTGCACTTAGGAAAACAGATCTTGGAAAAATACATTTATGACACTGAGACTTGCAATTTGTAATATGCAAAATATGTAATTTACACAGTGGGAAGGAAGTTAGAGACAGCTAACTCAAATTCCAAAGTAGTAAAATGTTCAGACTGATTTTATGAAAACAAACTGTAGCCTGATAATTCTTGGAACGGAGTCAATAGAAAAGATAAACTGTGGGAAAAAAGCTGAAAGACAAATCAGCTGGTATGCAATTATCATGCATTCCTTAAATCCTCCAGAGTACAGGCTGAACTAGTACGGTAAACAGCAAGCAACCATCTATATATGTTTCTAAAACATGGAATTAAGTTACTAGATGCCTTCCATATCCTACTTTTACCTTTATTGGCAACATAAACAGAACTCTACCAATACAGCAAAAATTGCTAGGATGTATGGTTTCATACCATACTTAATTCATGAGGTACCAAACCAACACATCACAGTGTTTTTGTAGTATGTTAAGCTCATATGAATTTGAATCTACAGATTACAATGATTCCATACTATACTGAACTCATATGAAACCAAACCTACACATTACAGTGGTTCCATAGCAAATTAAACTTGTACGAACCCGAACCTACACTTTATGATGGTTCTATACCATATTAAGTTCATATGAAACTGGACCTGCACATTACAGTGGCTCTATACCATAATAAACTCATATGACACAGAAGCTGTATATCACAATGGTTCTATACCATAATAAACTCATATGACATTGAACCTGCACATTTCAATGAAGTTTATCTTGTGCCTTCCACAACAGCATCTGAAGTATTGCCTCTGCATTATTGCAGTATAAACTAAATCACTTCACAAAAATTAGCCCTTCTGTTATACATGTCAGCTTCTCATAGCATTCATTCTTTCTTCCAATATCTTTGCCAGTAGTTCAGAATATATTCTTAACAGTAAACTGGACAGCTACGTTTGTTCTTGATTTCTGCATGGATAGTCCAATAATATAATTCAAAACATTTCTACACTTTATTGTTGACAGGGCAACTGCTGAATATTTTTTTAGAAACCTAATGAAAACTAGATGACCTAGTATTTACACATGACTTTTTGCAGATGCAGAAACTTTTAGTAATTGTGAATGCAGTCTCATGCTGAAACAATTATTAAAGATGTAGGAAATCCTATCACAGGAATAACTGTACATTTACTCTCAGTTCAGAGGTACTAAACTTTGACAACTGCTTTCTCATGAGATATTGTGATAACGTTTACAACTTTCTCATGGGTTCACGTAAGTTCACACCTTTGAACCTTCATATTTTCTGTAAAGTTGCTGGATTAAACCTGAGACCCAGACCAGGAACAAGATAAATTCTGAAAGACAAACTGGGTTTGAAAAGGTTCACATCTTAGAAATATGTTTCAATATCTAAGTGTTATTCCAAAGAAGACCCTCAGGATCTACAGTGTTATGGAGTCATGCCTAGCACAGCTGTTTACAGTAACTACCTTAATGTTATGCACTGTGCAGGCAAAACCTGAAAACATTTAAAGCAAGTACTTGTCACCCTATTTAAGGACACATGATTTAGTGTGTGCCATCAGCACATGTGCATAACATCCCAGTGTACTTTGTCATGCTGACACAGCATACAACCAGTATAGCTGCACTCTGCTTAATATGTCAAAGTTGCATCCTTTTATTTTTCTTTTATACCTTTAGACATTACATGTATTGTGCCGCATAGTTTATTTCTATGACTTGTTACAGATTTTTCCATCTGAATCATAATAGTCAATGGCTCATGTGACAAAGGTTTTCCTGTGTTCTGCAGGTGACAGCAAGAATGAGGGAAATTGTTGTTTTGAACATAACATCAGGAATGTAGCTTCCAGATGGAATAGGGAAGGGTTAAACGTTCTGGCAGACTCCTTCCATACAAAGATGACATGCTCACAGGATCAAAATGAGGACACCAGAACAACAGGCTGACAGCAGATTATTGACTTCTTCCAAAGGAACTGCAATGTGAACACAATGGCACCCTCACATTGATGAGTATTATAAATGGAACCACGGCTTCTTCTCAAAGTTTATAACAGTTCCATAGGAGGGACAACTATTTAACTGGCTGAGTCCAGAATTGCAAATACAGACCATATTATGTTAACTGTATGTTTTGTAACATTTTGTTAGCTTTTAAATTGCAGCCTAGTCTTGTTTGTGATATTTTAATAAGTACATTTTTAATGGAGGCAGCAGCCCAGATCTTATTTGTCATGTGGGTATCCAAAGGCAGGTCTGATTTGGAATGGATGATATATGGCTTTCCCCTTGGGTATTGGAGGGGAGGTTAGAATGGATATCCCAATGGATATTCCGTGTCATCTGATGAGATCTGCTTTCAAATTTAGAGTCAGCTGATATCTATATGTTTTCCTGCAGTAGCATTTGTCACATATTATTTATGTGATATACTATTTCTTTAGTAGGTACAGGTGACTGTGACTGGGTGTGGTTAAGTTCTTGTGAGTAAATTTTCAATTAAGAATCAGCTTTTTGTTTATGTTGATGTATTGTGTGCTGTATGTATTCCAACCTGATGTATTTGTTATCAAGTCTTTTATACTGCAGATTGGAGAGTATCCAGAGAATATCCTTAAAAACATAAAAACATACTTGGCAGCTGATCACAGGGACCACATGATGCCTAGTGTAAAGACCTTTAAGCAGACAAACATAAACGTTATTGCCATCATTTTCAAACACTTAGTGCTGTTCACCTCCCATATCAAGCAGGTCAGTACATGATAACCCTGGTGTAAATCTGTCTGTACCATCTACTCATCAGGACTAGCCTTAACGGTAGCAAAAGTCGTACTTTGTTTGACCTGTAGTGGGATCTCATTCCATAGGCTAGAAATATGTTAAGATAGGAGTCTATCTCTCCAGTGAGTCTTGTTTATTTTTGGGTGTAGATTTAAGTCCTAAATGCAGGTATTTGTTGAGCCACTGGTTTTGTGTAGAAATAGAAGGTCAAATAAGACTGGGTCTTTCGTGGCCCAAATAATTAAGATACAGCTCACCTTATAGTAAGTTACAGGCTTCTGAGTGTAAGGAGATTCATGCTAATTTATTCAGATAGTTCAGGGATTTTAAACTTTAAATTTTCTGGATTAGAACTCTTTGCTGTGATCATGTGATATGCTTGGATTTGTACATATCAAATAGGAATTATATTAAGTGATGTGTCTGATAAGGAAGAGTACAGTGGTAAGATGAATTTTTGGGATCTTTAAAATATTCCCTTGGAAATTAATGGACTAGATAAAAGTATTTCCTGACTTATGTGCAAACATGATGATCAAATGAGAGAAAGTTATCCACATAAGCACCTATGTCTTTTATGACCATATCCATGTGAAAAGGAATACCATTTATAACATATGAAGTGGGAGCAGGCTTTCTGTAAATGCTACTATGCTACACTATTTTCATTTAGTTTGAGAGAGTTTTTGAATCACCATGTATGTGCACATTCTGGCCCTTGCTGGAGCTGTTTGTATAAGTGGATGAGTAGATAACAGTACCTAGTTTGCAGACATTATTGGTCAACTACACTTAGGATATTGACTTGGATGTCTGCAAAACAAATAGCAAACAAGAGAGAGCCCAGAGCTGATCCCTGTTGCACCCCACTAGATAAATGATTACATTCAGAGATGGAACCAGCAACTTTCATAACTTGGTATCTGTTGGATAGCCAATTTATAATCCAGCGGATAATATAGGGGATTATATTAAGTTATTCTAATTGTTCAATAATACTAGCATGGGGGATGATGTCAAAAGCCTTGGCCAGGTCAAGATAAGCACTGTGCACAGAATGACCAGTCTCCGCAGCTCCTGCAACCTTTCTAAAAAGCTTACAAGGTTCAGGAGAAAGCACCTGACCTTTACAAAACCAAACTGATTGGGATCTTGAGCAGTTATGCTGCATGTGTCTGCATAAATGAGTTCTGCTATTATGCATGACATGGCTTTGCATATAAGGCTGGTGATGTTATGAGTCTATAATTACCCGCATCTGTCGGGGAGCCACCCTTGTGTAGGGTAGTTATAGTGGCTGTTCTCCAGGCATCAGGAAGAAGCCCTGTAGATAGGCTGAGGCTAAACAGTTTAAACAGAGGCTCAGATAGTACACACTTGCCACTGATGAGAATGAAGTCTGGTATGCTATCTGGTCTCATGGAAGTATTATGTTTAGCATTTGAAATTGATTCTAAGATTTTTTTCTAAGGTGATGAGAGGGGGAAGCTAAATTCTTAGGGAAAACGAAGGCAACAATGTGGGTAGGATAGGTAAAGTTAGCACTAAATGTGATCCCTAATATACCAACTATATCCTTCAAGACATAATGGATGATATTATTATGGATGAGTTCAATGTAGTGTTGGACAGTATTCCTTAATTTTCTAACATAACTGAGGAATGATGTGTATATTTTTTAAGAGCTGGAGAAGGGAGAAATTCACTTGATCAGAAAGTAATTTTATCAAGACCATTTGGTTAAATTTGGTTTGAGAGAATGTCATAGAAAGTAAAAGGTTGATCAGTTGACTGTTTCATGTAATTTTTAGGTTACAGTAAGGATATAGTTTATGAGCATCTGCTGGAAAAAACAAAAAACTGTAATTGTGATCCTAATTAGAGCACACATTTAGGCACAGATAAGAGAAAATATATTCTAATTCCAAGACCATTGTATCTTAGAGTACTCCCCTACTTTAAATTACACCAAGCTCAGGGTTGGTATTTATAAGTAGTAAGTGTGGGGTGCAGATGCAGAGGGGTCAAAGTGCACTCTTGCAAAAATATTTAAAAAAAATACAACAGCAAGTTCTGGAACTTGTTGTTTTTGCATGAGCTTTTAATTTTCAGTGAGTCAGGACTCACAGTGAGGTCTCACACTTCTAACAGGGAGCTTGGTCTAATTTGAGGTATAACGTTATGATTAGGGTGTTGTATTAGGCTAAGGATCAAGGACAGGGTTCATTGACATGGTACACCTAGTAATTGGTCAGTACATTTAGTAGTGTAAAATGGTTATATTCTACCAACAGTGACACAAAAAGTGCAGACTTCTGAGCCATATGGACACATACACTGTGATGCAATACATATATCAATAAGAACTGCAATCTGCATAAGGCACTTAACCCAGTTCAAAGAGGATGAGTTGGAAATTCATATACCCATAAGAGACTAATTGCAATGCAGTGTAAAATACCAACCAATAAACTTGGAAATAGATATTGAGCAATATTTAGCAAAGGTCACACCATGAGTTGCAAGTTATCATCTTTAGATAGATGCATGTTTACTATATGGTATGAAAAAATGTTCCTTTTAAGTTGTTATATTGTGAAGTGGGCTGCTCATAGGAAGAAAACTGTATTCTAAAGTTTATTATTTGGATAATAACTTTAATCACCCATGTGAAGTCTACATAGCAGCAAGAGAGTGTAGCATACAAGTACCTAACTGAAAAGCTGAACATTAATGCTGGTCAAATATAGGTTTGTCTTTTTAACGTTGCAAATTAGTTCAAGGTGTACTTTTAGCACTTGCCTTTTCTTTGCACTGAGGAAAAACAATCAGTATAAATATGCCCAATTTGCCTTCCAGCATCACTGTATGTAGACATCTGTTACAGAGTTCCTGAAACTAGAAACTACTGCTGTCTAACTATTATGTTGGAGGTGTGTGCAGGACAGTCAGTAGTGCAACAGACTGTCCTAAAACTATAGACAGTAATGAGATGTGAATTGTTGTAGTATGTATGCAAACAGAATGAGTGTGGCATCACCCAGACTTTTCTGGACTAGCGGCGCTCCTCCTAGTGTCCAAGCCCAATAATTCTGTGGGGCAACAATTGTTAATAGTAATGAAGAGGTGCATCCTAGTACAGAGTTGCAGCAGGACACAGGAATTCTCCATATTAATGTGCTGTGTATGTGCTGGCCTCTGTTGCTAGCAGTGGCCTCCTTGGTGTAACATCGCAGTAACACCCTTAATATGTTGCATCGACTTGGACTCCAAATCCCATTGGTAGTATAGAATAAACTTCTGCAGTGCATAGCTACATTTTTGACCAGGATCTACCAAAGGTGAGCAATCCCTGTATATGCCCCTACACATATGAGATGTCCCTACATAAATGCAGGCCTTATCTTTCCTTCTGTCCTTCTGTTCTCCTATTACCATCTGTGCATGGCTGCTTAGGCTTCCTACGCTTTGTGCCACTGTCAAATCATGTTGGGCATTTGTTCTGCAATAGTGGTGTGTCTGTGTGGGGTGCACTAAATGGTATAATGTGTTACCTATCTTAGAATGTCTTAACTGGAAGCCAGTGCAGGTTTTGCAGAACCAGGATATGAAGATGATATTTGGGATCATACCTCTGAGCTGTGCAGATTTTCACAAAATGCCCACATTTTTGCCTCATATTTTTGTCTTTTCCCCATATAACCTGTGTATTTCTGTCAAATTGTTGAGGACTGAAGTCACTAAATAATACATTTCAGTTTCAGACTTCATACCCTTCAGAAAATTAATGCTAACATTAATCCTGTTATTTTAGCAAGTTCTAATATTATAAGACCAATATTTAAAATCTGTCCTTTTTCTTGAACCTTTGTCCCCCATTACTTTAAGGATTGTCCAGATTTCTTGCTCTAAGAGGTTGAGAGGTATTATTGTGGTAGCCACTATAAGCAGCTGGACAGCTGAGCTCTGCCACAGCTGCAGGAATTCAGGATACAAGTCCAGCAGTAACAGATGTAGAGCATTACCAGAGCATGACAACATGCCATGCTGACCATCTTTTCCTGGTATAAGATGCTTACTAAGAGAAATGTTCCTAAGACAGAATCACAAATATTTTGATGGTAACTACAACATGGCTTGATATTGTCAGTCTGCCCTCAAAAATACCCAGCATTGCTCACTTTTAGCATGAGTCCCAGAACGTCACTGCTATCGAATATATTAGGGGACAAATGTGGAACAAAAAATCTTATAACATGTGTGAATAGCCAACGCAACCATTTTGGAGGCATCAAACTCCATCATGGATGCTTTCTAATCTTCAGATACCTCCTTTAAAGCAACTATAGATTCCTGTGAGAAGGAGAGGTAAAGCTGTGTATCAGTAACATAACCATGATACTATAAATATACATCTTCCTCCTAATGAATATCTCCCAAGGGATGTATATGCATGGTGAGCTACAAGGAATGCAACATGGAAGTCTTTGGAGCAGCAGAGGTGAGAGAATGAAAGGAAAATTAATTTACATATGAAACTACACCCTACAATGATACATAAACATAGGAGGCAATCAACCTAGGAATACTGCCTATTGCTACAGTAATGTTAGAGTTGGTCAAAAGGATATTATGAGCAACCATGCCAAATGTTGACAAGAGATCTATCAAGACCAAAACTGGATAAAAGAAATGATCATTAAAGTCTGGTATTATGCTATCCTTAATATTATGTACAGACTAATAAACACACTGGAATGGGTCATAGATGTTATTGCTATAAAGGTAAAAATCCAATGGCACATAGATGGCCTTCCTCTAAATGTCTTAGTAAAATAGAAGGTTAGAGCTAGGTAGATATTTATTCAGATTATCAGAAACTAAACCTAGTTTTTTAAATATGGGATTGACCAGTACCTTCTCTACTTCATGTAAAAATCTTCCTATATTAGAGAATATGAGTCATCCTGATAAAGGACAGGACCGCATGATGTTCATCCAGCAAATATACAACTACATCTGGCTAAGACACTCTTTTTTGGCAAAGCAATAAGTGATCATTTTACATTCATCCTTAGACAAAAATCTTCTGGATGGTAGCAGATAATCTATTTTCCACAACAGATACATCCAATGATAAATACAAGGACTTCTTCTGACAGACGTCCACCTCCTGATAAACTAAGTAATGCTCATTTGACAAAAGCTAATCCCTGAGATAAGGACATTGCATCCCAGGTTTGCCAATCATGAACCAAGTCAAGCAGTGATATGGCTAAGCCACTGGCTGTGACAGCAAGCTTCAAAATCTAGTCTGGAGTATGATCATAGTGATGCACAGCAGACGTACTGACCAGAGAAAAACTGAATCCTTACATAATACAGCAGAATTCATATGCAGAAGGCACAGATACCTCATGCACAGCTGATGCTTATGTTTTTCAGCATCAGCCAGCTATGTGATGTCAACACTAAGGAGACAATGAAGTCAGAAAGATCTTTGTCATAATACTACCTGGATGGTAACAGATATGACAAGAACACACCCAACTGTTTGCTTCTGTATACAGTTTGCTCCCATATACACTCCAAACTCAAAAAAGCCCTACCTTGAGCCATTAGGGTTTGATCAGTCAGCGTGACACTTTGTCCCATGTGGATAGACACAAAGCACTGAGATTAGCAGACACCCAGACATGAATCCCCATGCCAGTGAGAACAGCAACCATTTCTATTTTTTCCAAAATACCTAACCCATATATATCCTAAAGATATCCTATAGTCAGGAAGGTAAAAAGTGTAAATACATGGTCCTATTTTTATCATAGTCTTTAACAATTAAAACCCATTGAGGTTATGACACTGATTAAAATAGTATTTCTGTAGAAAAAAGCATATTCATAGAACAGCTGGGCTAATAATCTACTGTCCACTGTCAAAATACTGCTAAGTACAATAGAAAAGATAGCAGGAAAACATAACATAAGCAATACTTAAAGTATAAGAGAGTGCAGAAAGTCAAGGCTTATCCAGCAAGTTAGGTATAACTGGTACCCAATATGGGCAGTGCTTTCCTAAACATAGACAAAAGTCCAACATGAAGGATTCAGCATTTCTCATTGGTCTTCTAGAGGTCAACACCCATAGTATAAATACAAACCCATTAAGAGGACACAACAGTTCTAAAGAAAGCTAAGAACAAGGCACAATCTGTCAAGAGAGCCAGGGAGTCCACAACAGTGAAGGCAGTGAAAAACAAGTAAAACAAAACACCCCAGAGCCAGCAGCCAACAGCCAAGCAATCAAGTGAGATCAAAGCACTTACGTAAACAGCAACATTGGGTCTAGCAATAAGGAAGAAAAAAACCCTAGATTGGACCCTAGTCAGTTATCCAAAACAAACAATATCTGGAGTATCCACAATGATTCTTCCACAACACAGTCTCAAAGCTCTCTTTCATCTCTAAGCATCTCATCAGGTGGACATCATTCTAGCTTTGATCTATCCACATCATAAACCCTAGCACCATTCATACTAGTGCTCTTTCCCAATAGCATGCTGGACACTTCTAGACCTGATAGACTCATCTCTGAGTATCATTTCTTCTTGCTTCTGATTTCTTTTTTCCATAAGGTTTTCCTTGAAACAAATAGCTTGTGATTACGTTTTCAATGCAACATCTTTTTTATGATCTCTCTTCTTGGGTGAACCTGTACTGCATTACACATAGATTCACTGAGATAAACACGCCCCTTTTCTACAACGTCCTTACATTTTCTCTGATCTGTTGTACCAGTCAATCCCTTTTCTACAACATCCTTACATTTTCTCAGATCTATTGTACCAGTCATTCTGTAACTATAAAAAAGGACTAAGATAATGGACATCCCTGCCTCATCCACCACTGTACCCTTACTTGTCCTTAGGATAAACAGCTGCTTATACTTCCTAATAGTATGTTTGCCTAAGACTCAATGAGGTAATGGTAATCTCATTAGTAAAAGAACAAATGGTGATGATCAAAATAGACTAAGATGTTATATGTCTTATTGAGATGGTTCTGTTTTGTATTCTTGATTTTATCTGACAAAAACTTCTCACCTTCTGTGTTCCAGATGTTTAAACAGTGATACTATATTTTTATGTAAGTATCTGTGTTTTAGATGACTGTAGCTGATGGGTGAGCCCACAGTACCTGAAAAAGGTAGATGCCATTGTAGAGATACAAAATATTTTTTCAGATTATATAGTAACTCTCTACAAACAGATCCTCCCTGTTTCCTCATTTATGTCCATCACACACAAGCTATTTTGCAATTATCTTTGTGTTCTGTACATTGTCTTCTGTTTTTTGCTGTGTCTCACACTATTCAGTTCTATTGTTGTACGACAATATCTTTTCACTAACACACATTCACCTTTAATCTTTACTTGTATTTGAATCGCATGTTTCCTGCGGAGTCATCCATGCCAGCAGTGGACGTTATAGCTTAGTTGAAGCAGGCACTGCCATGTACCTGCTGTTTGTCTGTCATGCAGTTTAACTATTGCATACACTTTGCTTCATGCATTGTTTTCGTACAAGCTGCAGCCTATATTTATTGTCTGTCTACACAATATGAATCCAGTAAAAGTCAAGCTGATAATTCATTCCTTTCAAACTGCTCACTGTCTTCACTGCTTTCATGTTTATGAAGTGTGTGTGTGTGTGTGTGTGTGTGTGTGTGTGTGTGTGTGTGTGTGTGTGTGTGTGTGTGTGTGTGTGTGTGTGTGTGTATCTATAGGTGCGTGTGTTTGTATATATACATGTGTGTGTGTGTGTGTGTGTGTGTGTGTGTGTGTGTGTGTGTGTGTGTGTGTGTGTGTGTGTGTATTTATAGGTGCTTGTGTTTATATATAAACATTTGTGTGCGTGTGTCTGTATATATATATTTTTGTGTGTTTGTCTGTGTCTATGTGTCTGTATGTATACCTCTGTTTACAAATCAGCAGTGTACACTTTTTTGTAATCTGAGCCTTGCCTTCTATCTGAGCTTCAGTGCTACATTCTGACCCCATGACATGGTGCCTCACCTGCTGTATTGGTAAAGTTTATACCACTATAACAATTGTCATGATCATACACTAAATCGTTACACACTCTCTGTACATTTTCCTTTCATGCTAAGAAAATAAACATACTTAATGCAGAGTATAACAATTTATGCATACAGAACTGGTTAATATATACAGTGTAGAAACTTTATTATGCATGTGGTGCAATTAGCTTATGTACAATCCATACAAATTATCAGCAAACCATCATGCAGTGTTCACTTTTAACTCTATTGACAGTGTGTGCTTTTAGACTGAGTGCCTGTAAGTTACTACCTAGCAACTAACACATCAGCCTAGTATGGTGAAGGCACACAGTCTCCCTGAGTATTAGCTGCTGAGTTACAGTAGATATAACGCAGTCCTCTGTAGATCCTCTACTTATTGTACCTTTCATTTCTGTCTGTTGTCACCTTTAAGCTCACCATTCCATGTCAGGCTGCTTCATATACTCATCACCAACCTCTCATTTCTGTTTGTTGTCACGTTTAAGCACACCATTCTGTTGCAGCCTGCTTCATATACTTGACACCAACCTTTCATTTCTGTTTATTATTGCCTTTAAGCACACCATTCTGTGGCAGACTGCTTCATATACTCATCACAAAACCACTCATTTCTGTTTGTTGTCACCTTTAAGCGCAGCTTTCCATGGCCGACTGCTTCATATACTAGTCTCCAGCTTCTCATTTCTGTTTGTTGTCACCTTTAAGCACACCCTTCCATGGCCGACTGCTTCATATACTAGTCACCAACCTCTCATTTTTGTTTGTTGTTGCCTTTAAGCACACAATTCCATGAACAAAATAAGAAAAAATAATAAATGATCACTGCCACAAATATAAACAAAACATTGTTTAATGCATCCACAAGACTAAGCGCTTTCACCTTCCATCACATAGGCTTCTTCAGAGTCATTGTGAACAAACAATTCCCCTTGTTTAAAATAGGCGTAAAAGTAATGTGTAACCAATCAAAATTCTTCCCTAATACATATTAATGATTCAACATTTAAAATTACATAGCATATATAATATATATAGTATACACCACATTTTCCCAGTTGAAAAACCTTACTAAATGAAAACTTTTCAAACTTGCTGTACAAAAACCTATCCATGACTTTACAAATTCCTATGTATTTTGTTGTGTTATTAAACACAAAATTTTGTTGTTCATATTTTAAATATAGTTAGCCCTTTGTTTCAGAGCAGGCACCATGGTAATGCTGTCATTCAAACCTGGCATTGTAGTAGCATTTAGCCTTAATTGACATTTTGTTTCCCTTGCCTCTACTTCCAGGTTCAGATCACCTCCCCTTCCATTTCTTTGTACCCTGTCAATAACAAAGAAGATGAATCTCCTAACATTAGGGCACTTAGTACGATGAATGTACAAGACATTATGCAGGTCCTTCTTCTTAATGGACCTGATATGCTCACCTATTCTGCCCTTTAACCTACGTGTCATCTTCCCAACATAAAACGCTGGGCATGATGTACATGTGGCAAGGTACACTAGTTTTTGAGAGTTGCAATTGCATCTCCCTGGACATTTCATAGTGAACTTGTAATGGCTAACTGTGACATAAGGTCCATCATTAATATATTTACAGTATTTGCAACTGCCACATTTACTCATGATTGACCTATGTCTTGTATTTGTATCTTTCCTTGCGGGTCCCTCAATGATATTCGTTATGTTCTTATCCCAACTGAACACTATTTGTGATATATAACCCAATGTTTTCTTTGTTCCTTGCTCGATACATTTGTGCCAACAATTGTTCAAAATAATGTTAATAACAGTAGATTGACTGTTGTATCTCAAAACCATCACATCACCACTCTTGTCACTAACTACTGCTTGCATTTGACACCCAGTTATCTTCAAAATAGGTGTAAACAATGTGTCCCTTTTAAACATTATTTCCCTTTTGATTTTGACTAATAACTTTAAAGAATAGCCCCTCTCAATGAAAAATCCTACCAACTTGTACAGTTCTTTCTCAAAGGTGGCATCACTACTCACTAACTGAGACAGCCTCACCATCTGGCCCTTTATGATACTCTTCCTTTGATGGAAGGGATAACAGCTCTTAAAATGAAGCAGGCTATTCGAATATGTTGGTTTCCTAAATATAGTAATGTTAAGTTCCTCACTTCCATTACATTTTGTTAATAATATATCCAAAAATTCCATTTCATCTACCTTCCATTTGCGTGTAAATTTTAAGAAAGTTGTAGTGGAGTTTAAATATTTAACAAAATCTGGATACTGGAGATTATGATACGAAGCAACCAAAGTAAGTTAAATGTATTGGAGAAAGAGATTAAGACATTAAATCAAAATGTAATCAATGACTTACTGTTTGAGAAGTACAACCAATTATATAACAAAGTGTTGAGAGATATAGAAGTATTTGTCAAAAATAACATTGTGACCAAACAACGTAAACTTAACAGGGATACAGCCAACTACAAAAACAGCCAGACTTACCTGTAAATAGTAAAACAGATAGTGAAAACAGTGATAAAGTGAAAGATACAAGAAGTGATAAAAGGAACGTTAATAGGGGTCACAATGTGGGAGAATTTGATGAAAACACAAATGGGGTTGACAAAGAACAAGGGGTTTCTTAGAGCCAGACCTGAGGAGATCGGAATGGCTAAGGAACCAGGTTGGCAAAAACTCTTGGAATGGACAGAATTATGGACAATACAACAACAATTGGCAGCAGAGAAGGGGAGGAGGGGATGGAAATAACTGCTTTGAAATATAATGATTCTGAACTATGTTTGGACAATGAACTTTGTTCTGATAATGACTTTATTGGTGCGTTTGGAATTCTTGAAGGGACATTTCAGGACAATAATGCTGGTTGCAAAATTGTGTCCAAGCAGGGTTTTACTATTTACAATTTTAGCAACATTGAAATACAGGATGTGCATTTTCAATTGCTGAGCAAAGGAATTTCCTTTGTTCCTGACTTTAAGGTTCACATTGCTGATGTGCAGATCAGTTTGAGATTGTATGCAAAACAACTTAATTTGTGATTGTATTTCAGTAACCAAAACATCAACAATGTAAACACTAATAGCTTGGTTAGAAAAAGTATTGTTATGCCTCCCACCAATGCAGAAACATCAAGGTTTGAAAAAATGTGTGAACAGGAACTCAGGAAAAACATTACGAATGCAAAGGTGTTTTTTTTCAGAATCTTACTAATGAAGAAAGAAAAATATTGTTTGATTTAGCTAATGACAAAAACAACAGGATCATGAAACCTGACAAAGGGGGTGGGTTGGTGATAATGACACAAATATATGCCTCTAGGATGTTTAACATACTGAGTGACCCCTCCACATACATCACAGTTTCAACCAATGAAGTGAACAGGGCCTATGCTAGGGTAGATTATTTTCTATGAGATACCCTGTTTCAGGGTTCTATTAATTGTGTAGACCTGAAATTTTTGATGGTAAAAAATCTGGTGATCCCCCAGATGTTCGACATTCCGAAGACACATAAAGACCCTCATAATCCACCCTTTAGACTGATAGTGGCAGCCACTAGATCTAAGACAGAGACCTTGGCAACATGGGTGGACATGGGGGTCAATATGGTTGTCAAGGAGACCGAGCATATACTGAGGGATTCTTGGCACTGTCTAGAGAGGTTAAAAAGCTTCTGAAAGGACAACAATTTTTCATTTCTTACATTTGACGTTATTAATTTATTTTTAGTAATTCTTCACATTATGGGTCTAGAAATGTTTCAAGAAAGTTTAATGAAAAGAAACAAAATTGACAGGGACAAGATTGTGTTTCTAACAGAAATGTTGGAAATGGTTCTTAAGAACAATTTTGTAGGATTTGAAGGTGAATTGTTCCACCAAGTATAAGGTGTGACTATGGGAGCCAAATGTGCCCCAGTATATGCCAACCAGGTATTATCAGAATGGGAAAGGAAATTTATTTTCCAATCACTTTATATGAACAAAATTAAGTCCTACAACCAGTTCACGGATGATATACTCATCCTATGGGAGGGAGATGAGTATGAAGCAGCAGGTTTTGTTGAGTATTTAAACCTTGATGTTTCTGCATTGTTGGGAGGAATAACAATACCTTTTCTAACCAAACTATTAGTGTTTACATTGTTGATCTTTTGGTTACTGAAATACAATCACAAATTAAGTTGTTTTACATACAATCTCAAACTGATCAGCAACCTTAAAGTCAGGAACAAAGGTAATTCCTTTGCTCAACAATTGAAAATGCACATCCTGTATTTCAATGTTGTATCGTCCATAATTCTGTCCGTTCCAAGAGTTTTTTCCAACCTGGTTCCTTAGCCATTCCGATCTCCTCAGGTCTGGCTCTAAGAAACCCCTTGTTCTTTATCAACCCCATTTATGTTTTCATCAAATTCTCCCACGTTGTGACCCCTATTAATGTTCCTTTTATCACTTCTTGTATCCTTCACTTTATCACTGTTTTCACTATCTGTTTTACTATTTACAGGTAAGTCTGGTTGTTTTTGTAGTAAAATGCATCCCTGTTAAGTTTACATTGTTTGGTCACAATGTTAGTTTTGACAAATACTTTTATATCTCTCAACACTTTGTTATATAATTGGTTGTGCTTCTCAAACAGTAAGTCATTGATTGCATTTTGATTTAATGTCTTAATCTCTTTCTACAATACATTTAACTTACTTTGGTTGCTTCGTATCATAATCTCCAGTATCCAGGTTTTGTTGAATTTTAAACTCCACTACAACTTTCCTAAAATTTACATACAAATGGAAGGTAGAAGAAATGGAAATTTTGGATATATTATTAACAAAATGTAATGGAAGTGAGGAACTTAAGAGTACTATATTTAGGAAACCAACATATTTGAATAGTCTGCTTCATTTTAAGAGCTGTTATACCTTCTATCAAAGGAAGAGTATCATAAAGGGCCAGATGGTGAGGCTGTCTCAGTTAGTGAGTAGTGATGCCACCTTTGAGAAAGAACTGTACAAGTTGATAGAATTGTTCATTGAGAGGGGCTATACTTTAAAGTTATTAGTCAAAATCAAAAGGGAAATGTTTAAAAGGGACACATTGATTACACCTATTTTGAAGATGACTGGGTGTCAAATGCAAGAAGTAGTTAGTGACAAAAGTGGTGATGTGATGGTTTTGAGATACAACAGTCAATCTGCTGTTATTAACACCATTTTGAACAATTGTTGGCACAAATGTATCGCGCAAGAAACAAAGGAAACATTGGGTTACAAACCACAAATAGTGTTCAGTCAGGGTAAGAACATAAAGAATATCATTGAGGGACCTACAAGGAAGGGTACAAATACAAGACATAGGTCAATCATGAGTAAATTTGGCAGTTGCATATACTGTAAATATATTAATGATGGACCTTATGTCACAATTAGCCATTACAAGTTCACTATGAAATGTCCAGGGAGATGCAATTGCAACTCTCCAAAATTGGTCTACCTTGCCACATGTATGTCATGCTCAGTGTTTTATGTTGGGAAGATGACACGCATGTTAAGGGGCAGAATAGGTGAGCATATCAGGTCCATTAAGAAGAAGGACCTGCATTATGCCTTGTACATTCATAGTACTAAGTGCCCTAATTTTAGGAGATTTATCTTCTTTGTTATTGACAGGGTACAAAGAAATGAAAGGGGAGGTGATCTGAACCTGGAAGTAGAGGCAAGGGAAACAAAATGTCAATTAAGGCTAAATGCTACTACAATGCCAGGTTTGAATGACAGCATTACCATGGTGCCTGTTCTGAAACAAAGGGCTAACTATATTTAAAATATGAACAACAAAAGTTTGTGTTTAATGACACAACAAAATACATAGGAATTTGTAAAGTCGTGGATAGGTTTTTGTACAGCAAGTTTGAAATGTTTTCAGTTAGTAAGGTTTTTCCTCTGGGAAAATGTGGTGTATACTATATATATTATATATACTATGTCATTTTAAATGTTGAATCATTAATATGTATTAAGGGAGACTTTTGACTGGTTACATGTGACTTTTACACCTATTTTAAACAAGGGGAATTGTTTGTTCACAATGACTCTGAAGAAGCCTATGTGATGGAAGGTGAAAGCACTTAGTCTTGTGGATGCATTAAACAGTGTTTCGTTTATATTCGTGGCATTGATCGTTTATTATTTTTTTCTTATTTTATTCATTGTTGATGGCCTGTTGGCTTGGAAAAGTGACACCATTCCATGGCCGACTGCTTCATATACTAGTCACCAACTTCTCATTTTTGTTTGTTGTCACCCTTAAGCACACCATTCCATGGCCAACTGCTTCATATAAAGCTCACCCTTCATGTCAACTGTCTATTGATGGCTGTATTCCTTGCATACAATAACATGCACTTTCACAGGTGTATTACTCTCCTGCATGGTCTGAATTAGTTTTCTTAATCCTTTAAGTAATCCAGTATCTTGTCCAGGGCTTTGTATAAACTGAGTTGTTTTGGTAATATATCTCAACCATGACACTTTGCTACTCAGTACACAATAATTGTTCATTGTTCATTGTTGCATACAGTTACTTTAACATCTTGCAATTTAAGTTCTCCATTTGCAATGTCTTAAAAAAAACACTGCTGACAGTTCCCTTGAAAATAGGCTGGTATTTTGAATACATTCTTTCTATATACCCAAACTGCTAATTTTAAGTCTAATTGAGAACGATGCAGGAGGATGTTAGATAAAGGCTGTGTGAACTGAGAAAGTAACTACTGCCTTGGTTCTTAAAATACTTTAGTATAGAGAACTGACTTCCTTTCTCAAATGAAGTGGATAAAAGGGCAATAACTGGGAATCTAGACAAAATCTGGTAGTGAGAAGTGATATTCCATATGTATTTGCCTAGTGGTTGGATAAGGAGAGGAGAGGAGGAACAGCTTAAAATTCGTATCCTGTGTAGGACCTGCACAACATCCTATGTGTTTTTCTAGGCCTAATAATACTATAGATACATCAAAGACATGTCACTGACCAATACTGGTGGGAAGCATAATATAGGAAAACATAATGCTAAAGATAATTACTTCTTCATAGGGGCTGGAAGCTGTTAAAGACTGGGGGGGGGGGGTGACAGGGGCACTTAGTGAACTAAAAAGGGTAATTTTTTTATAACTATTTGCTACCACAACATAGGTTCACTTGGAGGACATTTAAGCTTAGCCAATTCCCTTTTGGTGCTTGAATTAACATTTTCTGATTGGTCTTAGCTATCCCCATTGCTGATAATTGTATATTAGCCCTAAAGAGAACAGCTGTGATCATACCATAGATAATTTGAGGGGGCCATGTAAGTGATGCAGCATTTAGGAACTGCCTCTATCCATTAGTGGCATAAGGGGAATCCTGGAGTACATTTTCTATTACCCATCCTTAGATCCGAGTTGCATTTGAATATGGATGGATGAGCTTTGCTTTATTTTTCTGGATAGTCTGTTCCGGAACAGTGGTAGCCTCTGTGGTATATATCCATCTCTCCACAACATTCAGTTTAGATACCTGGACTGAGTATTTCTGATGCCATTTGACTTTCTGATGTTCAGTAGGTCCATCTGTATTATGTCGGAGGATGCTTTGTATGCCAGACTTGTCATCTCTAAGCACTCTGTAGGATACTGAGTATAGTAATAAATCTTTGAGGTGGTCCATGCAAGACCTATTCTTTAGGACTTGTATCCTTTTAGTAAGGTATCTCTGAAGGTATTCTAATTGTTGCATGGGGCTGGACAGATACATGCCAAAGTGGGCATTATACAAAATGATTGACATAATGAGAGCTTTGTAAAGGGGGACAACAACATCTCCAAATCTAGTCACAATCAATTTGTTTATAAGCTGTGCAATATAGAAAGGCTTTCTTATGACTCTGGCCACATCTTGGTCAAAAGTTAGGTCACTGTACACACAAGTTCCCAAATGCCAAAAAATTGGATCAGTTCTCAGAGGGCATTGTCATGATTTTGACACCACTTATTATTTGGGACAAACCTTCCTGCATGGTGGTTAAGTCATTTGGGGATTCAATAACTTCTCCTAGCTTGCAGTCATCTCAAACTTAGCTGGCCAAAGCTCTCTGGTATTTCCTTTTACTTTTGGAATGTATATGCCAAACAGAAAAAGTCTCAGCAGTGAACCCTGGGGGACTCCTTTGGTGATTGGTCTCTTCCCCCGTTTTGATCTCCTGCATCCTGTGAGCCAAGTTGGCAATGCAGCTGGTGATGTAGGTGTTTGCTCCTACATTATTCATCATTTGTACTACACCTGAATAAGGGATTGTGTCAAAAGGCTTGACCAGGTCAAGGTAATGTGGTGTGAACTGCTTTACTTTCATCCATTGCTTTGGTAACAAGAGTAAAGCTTAAAATGTGCCCATGATTTTGAGGCTTTTACACTTTCCTCTGGGCTGTTTTCAAACACATTTTTAGGACCATGCATACATGTATGCATTCTTTGATTCACCTTCCTGATTGTATTAAATTATAGTCCTTGTATAATACAGCACACTTGTTAGACAAGTTAGAGCGCATTTTAAATTTATTGTTTAAACATTTTCCCAGTAGGCAATGAAACAAAAATGCATTAACCCATAATGACAAAACTGCCCTATTCAGAATATTTCCATGATAACAGTCTACTTCCACACACAATTGCATTTTAAATGTATTGTTTGAACATTTTTCCAGTAGGCAATGAAGCAAAATGCATGTACCAATAATGGAAAAACTGCTATTTAGAACATTCCATGATAACAGTCTACTTCCACACACAATTGCATTTTAAATGTATTGTTTGAACATTTTTCCAGTAGGCAATGAAGCAAAATGCATGCACCAATAATGACAAAACTGCCCTATTCAGAACATTTCCATGATAACAGTCTACCTCCACACACAATATATAAATACAGAATCACAGTAGTGTAAACCATAGGCATGTTGCACAGCTTCTTGAACTTATTTTCATTTGGGGGGGGAGGGCAAAAGGCCAAAAACAGGGACACGTTTTAAACATTGCTTGTATAATTTTGGAAAGTTGCTTACATAAAATGTTGTGTTGACACCATGCATGTCAAAGCCTGTACACTACAGTCAGAGCAACCTACCACTAAGCTAAACCAGCAGTTTCTTGAACAACAGGAAGAAAAACTTAAATGGCTATCATATCATTTAGTGAATTCAGTTCTCACTTCTCACCATAGCTCTCAACCTCAATTCTCACTTCTCACCATAGCTCTCAACCTCTTAGCACAAGATGTAGAACAAAGCCAATAATGGGGGAATACAGCCCCAAAATAGGGACACATTTCAAATACTGATTTTATAACCTTAGAAAATTGCTAGAATAAAAGGTTTTGTTTTAACACTGCTGAAAACCAGAGGAACAGGAACAATGTGAGGCATAAATTCACAAGTGATGGTGGCTAGGGATTTTAGGCTCTTTTTATCTGTACCCAAGGTACAGGGTTTGGGCCTGAGTACCTCTAGTCACCAGACGTATCCTGTTGGGAGTATTTTCACAAACACACACACCTAAATAAAAATACAACCAAGTGTTCTCACTGAAGTTTGCAGCTTCCTCCCAGCTGATAATACATTTTGGCAGCTAAATCTGCAATAATATACAAATAAATCCATTCCTTCTCTCAGCAGTAAAACAGTGCAGCAGCTAACTCCCCAAAATAGCAGCAGCTATGAAAACTGTCCGTTCCTTCTCTCAGCAGTACAATATATCCATTCCTTCTCTCAGTGCAGCAGCTAACTCCCGGAAATAGTAACAGCTTGAAAACTGTCCGTTACTGCCAGGAAATATGTGCGCGCTGTGTGCGATGATGTCACATCAGCTAAACACATGAAAATAATTCAAATGGGAGAGGTATGATCTGATCTTCAAAAGTTGGGGGGCTCCCCTCAATCTATGGCTCTGGTGCACCAGTTGGAAGGGTGGCCTAATGGTTGAGGTGTTTGCCTTACAAACACAGGGTGCAGTGTTTGAGTCTCAAAAGGGATAATTGGCTAGGCTGAAAATGGCTCGCAAGGGCAGTTAGCCTAGTACTAATCTATGAACCTATGAACCATGTACTTCTTTCCAGCAATTCCAAATTTTATGCAACTTTTGATTTTTTTTTCTTTAAAGTCTGCGCTGCATTCTTGTTTGATAACTGAAAAAATGTCTCCCCTTAAGGGAGCCTCCTTTCTTAATGCAATGCTGCATTTCAAGTTTAAATGCTGTGTTCATTGTCATGGTGTAGGAAATAGCTTTGTAACGTAAGAGGAATTTGCTTTCAAGTGGAGGAAGAGGGCTGGTATTTATAATATACACCTTTGCCTTAAGCTGTTGCTGTAATTACTGTGCAGAAGTGCAGATGATAGAGAGGGCGGAACTGTGCTGTATGACATTAAATAGCATGTTTCTGACAGTTGCAAGTACACTGTAGCAAACCCCATACATTAAGCTGCCAATCTGCTGCACACTAGCATTGTTGTTCAATCAAAATATCAGACTGGTGCACCATAGTTCCACGTAATCAGCTGCTCTTCTTTTCTTGGTGTATAATGGTCAACAAATGTCCACACGTTTGAAAAAGGAACTGTATATTTAAGAAGTTATAGATATGTGTCCTACTTTTTGCTTTCATGTAGTGAAATTCCTTCAGGCATAATGATTTCTGTGAGCATAAATATGTTTCTGTTTTATTCCTTGCTGCAAATGAAACAAGAACGTGATGAGTTATGTATGAAACTTTTAAATAATGTTTGATAAAGGCTGTGTGGACCGAAGAGAAAGTAGCTGCCTCCTTGGTATCTAAAACAGAGAGCAGACCTATTAGCTTGTTTGTCATTTCCCTTTCTTTTCATGTTACTAAATGGCAAATGTAAAAGTAAGATGTTGATGGGGAAACAAAAAAATGTCACTAATCTTTACTCAGATTGCAGAACCTGGCAAATACAAGACATGTAAGTGCTATGCACTATCAGGTATTATATTTACAAGCTCATGACTGTTTTTGTGAAATCATTGATAAAATAGAGGCAATTGTAAAGTTAAAATTTAAGATCACCATTCTGAGAACTATGTTGTCACTGAGCTTCATATATTCTTATTTTCTGAGCAGAAGTTTGGGGATACTTATAATTGAATTTTATTAAGCAATTATATAATGCTGAGAGTGAGCTTATAAATATAAGAGCAGAGCTAGGGTCAAGGAGATTGCTTGGATGAGGCATTAAGCTGTTTCTGCATTCTTGTATGCTAGACTAAAACATTAGAATCACAAATATATAATTTTGCTATCAGATAGAGGCAGCTTTTATCTCAGAGGTTTCATGTTATTCTGCCTAATAGTGAAGATGCAGTTCCTTTATAATCAATGTCCTGTTCTCCTGCCTCCATTCTATAAACATGTCCCATCTCTTCCATGCAGTCCTAAACTGTAGCATGCTTTGCTTTCATTTACAACTACTACAGGAAAGTGTTTGCATGCAGTCTGCATATATTTGAAAAATACTCCCTCATATTATTTATGGTCCAACCTGCTGGTGTCATCACCTTATGCTTCCTTCTTCATCTTGTGTTGTTTCACTGCCAGAATATGATGGCCTCTTGCACTCCGTTGACTTCCTAATAGTACTTAACGTTTTTGTCTTGTCTACTTTTTATCCTTTCTTTTCTTCAAAAAGATGTGGAGTACATTCCAGTATTTGCTTTTAATATGCCTTCTATTGTGGAAATTATACCAGTTTTGTTGCCTTTTCTTAGCATGGACTCTTTCTGATACTGACTTTGCACAGATCTGTCTACAAAACTGCACAAGCAGCTGAAGATATGGCCCCATCAACTGCTTGTATAGAGTAAAATATCTTTCCCTTCACAGCTGGTAAGCTTCTACTATGAAAGGTCTGAATGTGGTCAGTTAGGAATGACTTGCAGAATCAAAACCTTGTCAAAATGCTTCAGTGACATTCATTTTAATACAGCAGATTCAAAACATTTTATGCGAGGCAAAATCCCCAATATCCCATCAGCCCATGATCTGAGATGGATAGATAGAAAGATAGCTAGATAGATAGATAGATAGATAGACAGATAGATAGATAAGTATTGCTGTCTAAAGAACAAGAACGAATGGTCTCAGAACTGGAAACACACCCTTCTCAGTTTGAACAAGCAAATAAGACATCTTGTAAAGTCCTCTGAAGCTAACTACAAATCTAAATTAGGATCCTGGCTAAGGATAACCATAAGGCATTCTTCAGCTACATCTGAAACCTTAAAGGAAAAGCCCAGGCTTATGCTGTGAAAGCTTATCCCACCTGTATAGGCAAAAACAAAAGGTCTGTGGCTGACAAAGTTTTCTCATGACTGCAAACTGGGTGCAGTCACTGAGTCCCCAAATGATGTCAATATTCTACAAGAAGGACTTACTCAAACCAATGATTGGTGCTAAAATGATGGACTTAAACATAGTGCAAAAAAATGCATTATCATCCCTTCCAGCAAGGGTGATGTCTCTGTAGATTAACATATTAATAGCAATACCCTAAGCTCTAAATCAGTGGTGAGTGATTTGGGCACACGGGTGCACAGCAACCTTACTTTTGATCACCATGTCTCCACAATGGTTAGGAAGGCCTTCCACATTGCTCACCTTCTAAGTAAGAGCATAGCTTCCAAAACAAAAGAAGTTATAACCCCCCTGTACTCTTCCCTCATCAGGCCAATAACAGAGTGCAATGCTCCCTTTGGTATGCACCTTACCAGGCACCTGCACCACCTTGAGAGGTCTCAAAGGTTTCTCACAAAGTACAAATTCAGGGTCTTCACCACAAGACATAAGCACACAGGCTGAAATCACTGTCACTATACTCTGTGTCATATAGACTACTCAAAGGTGACCTGTACTTTGCATACAGATCAACCTCTGATCCTGTCTTAATGGCAATGCTGCACATTCATAAGTCAAATACTACTTGAGTCACTCACTCTAGGGACCTTAACCTAGCCTGTGACATCAACAGGACTTGCTGGAGGAACAGATATGTTTCACAGAGGCTACCACTCCTCTGGAACAAACTTCCAATTCAAGTTAAACTGAGCCCCTCTTTGACCTTATTTAAGTGTAACTTGGACGATTGGATGGGAAACTGCAAATTTACCCCAGGGGATTCACCAGTGTCCCTCTTGGATAGGGGCAGTTGATGCTGATTTAGATCAGCTGGTAATCATTGATCATATCTCTAGACCCTATAGGGAACAAGGTTTGACCTTGGCTAGGCTTGTAAGGGCCTATGATCCTAAGTAGATAGGTACACACACACACACACACACACACACACACACACACACACACACACACACACACACACACACACACACACACACACACACACACACATTATAAACAGACAAATAGATAGGTGGATAAACAAATAGACAGACAGATAGATGATACACAGTTACAGACAAACACACACACACACACACACACACTATATATATATATATATATATATATATATATATATATATATATATATATATATATATATATATATATATATATATATATATATATATATATATATATATATATATATATAAAAATGCCATGACTGCACAACATTCGGGAAAGGAGGAGCTCCCAAAAACAGAGAATAAGAGATTCAAGAAGCCACTGTCTTTGCTCTAACTTGAATCAGCCACAGGGTTCCTAGCAACCACTCTGTGACAAAACACAGGGCAGCCAAGTGGAATGACTTTCCCTGTGCAGCCTAGAATCATCCTGGCTTTTTTTACTGCCTTTTCACATTGATTCCCCTATCAGATCATGTACTCATTTTTTTTTATTCTGTCAGATTTTTTTTTGTGAAGGTATATTATCTTGTGCTGGCTTACACTGAATTTGAGGTGCCATCAGTGTTATCTGTTCTAATCTCCCTTACCTCACCTGCACCATTCTTGTTGGGCATCTTTATGCTATCTCCATAGTAACATTATGTGCCTTTTGAATGTTTCATAATGTCAGATACATCAGTATTAAAGGGGATTGGCCTATGAAATGACTCTTGTGGCATACCACATGTAATTAATTGCCATTTCTTTACTCTGGGCCATTTTAATAGTGCCTTTTTATTCTACTGTATGGAATGTTGTTAACAAAGAGAATGAGACCACCCTATAATGTAATCTGTGTACAGTTAGCTTGCATATTAATTTTTAGTGTCAAAATGTATCAAACCCTGTAATAAAATCTAAGTAGACTGTATAAAGAATACCCTTGTTTGTATCTGTGGCTGATAATGTGCTTAAAGCTAGAAAGGCTCTATGTTAATAACGCTCTGGTTTATTACTGTTTCACTTAATGAACTAAAATCCTGTTAGGCTCTATATTAACATCACATCTGCTTATTACTGTGTCAAATATAGTACTAAAATCCAGGCTGGCTGCATATTTACATCCCCCTCACTTATTAATTTGTCAGAAGAGGATTATAAACTATGTAGATTCTAGTTTATCATCATGATTGTTCATAACTGTGTCAAATACTGTACTAAAATCTACGTAGTCTATATCATAACATCATCCCTACTTATTACTTTGCCAGATAATGTACTAAAATCGAAGGTTTGTTACATACTAACATCACTTTTGCCTATTGCTTGAATCATTTAGTCACAGGAAGCTGATAGCTTTTTCTGGTATGATTGATCTGCATACTGTAAAGTGCACAAAGTTTTGAATGGTAACCTAATGGCCATTGAAGTCTCAGTAATTATATTCCTTATAAGTGACACTATCATTATTGTGAACATTGTGCCTTCCTGCTGCTCACCAATTGTTGCACCAGCACTGATATTCAAAACAAACACACACTTTAGAATGTAGGCACAAGAAAACATAATGCTAAGACACACTGACAGCATGATGCATGTAAAATGATATACAAATCTTCCATGTTTAGTAGGAGAAGATGGCTTTTAAAATATTATTAAAATTTGCAGTGTTGCCTTTAACAACCATTAGACCTATTACATCCATTAATCTGTCTGAATAACAGAAGGTTTCATTATTTGAGAGAAAGTAAGGAGTGCACCATAAGGTTGACATGGAAGGAACACAGCAGTGACTCACACACTATAACA